>NW_024872920.1:73821-128960 GCF_018340385.1 Cyprinus carpio
TTCACCACAATCCTAGTTATCATAGATCGATTCTCCAAGTCATGCCGATTGATCCCCTTGAAAGGACTCCCCACAGTCATGGGACTTCCACCATGTCTTCAGGAACTATGGCATCCCGGAAGATATTGTCAGTGATAGAGGCACCCAGTTCACGTCCCAAGTCTGTGGAGAGCATTCTGCAAGCAACTCGATATTAATGTCCAGTCTCACATCAGTTATCAACCAACAAGGCTATCTGACCATGGAATTCTGCGATCCATGGAGCAGATAGCACAGAATCCATGGGCAGAAACCTTTTTTTTACGCACAGGACTCACTCATCAAACAGGTCTGACTCCTTTTCAGTGCATCCTGGGATATCAACAACCCATATGTTCCTGTGGTCTGGCAAACCATTATCGGTCCCTGCTGTGGACAATTGGATTTCGCCATAGTGAGAGGGTATGGGACAGTGCCACATGTATGCCTCAACGAGCTGTACGAGTACAGGAACTCTCAAGGCCAACAAGCGACATCAGCCACACCATAAGGACCTGGCTTCGCCAAACAAGGACCAGCGGGTCCAAGGCTCTGGTCCCCAGGGGACCTTAAGTAATGCGGTCACATAAGCTAGGAGCCCAAGGTATGGTTCCTTTCAAGATGGTCCCTCTACTCAAGACCCGGAGAATACCATAACCGAGGTCACATACGCTGGACGTTGATGGAGCTTCCAGCTACAAGGTTACTGTTTAACAAATTACTGGACTCGAGGGGGGTAGGGTTTAATATTTGGTGGTTTGTGGGGTGTGTGGGCTTTGGGAATGGTGATGGGTAGTGGGTAGTTATGGGGTTAGTTTAATTGATTGGTGGAGTGGGTCAGCTTCAATACTAGTGATTATTCTGACTGCCTGTTTGTGTATGGATTCTGCAAAAAACTTTTCACGTTCTTGCCTCTTGGATTGCCCCATTGGATTTAATGCCTAATTGGACTGATGTTTGTGTTTGACCTATTCGCCTGCCTACTCTGATCTCTGCCTTTTGGATTCCCCTTTTGTGCATGTTGAAAGAGGAGGGCTATGGACCTGAGGAAAGGTCATGGGTAGCCAGTCAATCCTGTCTGTAAGATCTTTCTCTAATAAACTTCTGCAAATGAATTCTAATACTGCCTCAGCCTTCTTGTTACAAGGATATCCTGGCCCTGGCAGTTTTTAGAGCCTGTCTATAGCTGGACATACTGTTTTCCACGCAATTCTAAAAACTTCCAAGTTAGTTTTTCTCCATCTGCATTCAAGACTACGAGTTTCTTTTTTGAGAGAGTGGGAATTACTGTTGTACCATGGCACAGTACATTTTTCTCTAACCTTTTTCAATTTGATGGGTGCAACAGCTTCTAATGTATTAGAGAAGATAGTGCCCAATATGCTAGTCATTTAATCTAGTTCATGTGTATTTATGGGGACACAGAGCAGTTGGGATAAATCAGGCAGGTTATTTATGAATCTGTCTTTGGTGGCTGGAACAATAGTTCTGCCCAGACAATAACGTGGAGTATTAGCGCAGAAGTATTTTGAATGAGTTAAACCTGTATCCTGTTTTCTGGGTAACATTGACAATATCACTATATATTGTTGCAACACCTCCCCCACGACCAGTCTGATGGGGCTTATGCTTATAACAGTAGCTTGGTGGAGTAGACTCATTTAGACCAATATAATCATTTGTTTTCAGCCAGGTTTCAGTCAAGCAGAGAACATCAAAACTATTATCTGTGATCATTTCATTTACAACAACTGCTTTGGGTGTGAGTGATCCAATGTTTATGAGCCCAAACTTAAAAAATAGTTTTTGTTCATTTAATTTACATTTTTCTGGTTTAATCACGATCAGATTTTTTCTAGATCCTGCACTGAATTTATATTTTCACCTCACTATTTGGGGGAACAGACACAGTCTTAATACATTGGACAGCACAAGTACTTCTATAATTTAAGTGGTTAGAACAAAAGCCATGATAGCAGTTATTTGAGAATTGGCTCATTAGTCATATGGAATGCAGCATCCAGGAGATGTTGTCCAACAGGAGTTCCACCCTGACTCTGCTGGTTTGCAGGCCATCAGTGCAAAAAAGCTTAGGACTCAAGTAGGGCCGATTAATCGAAATCGTAATAAAATCTCATTGGTTCTGCTGGTTTGCAGGCCATATAGCACGATTTTCCACGGTCCCGACCTCCCGCAGTATGCTATCTGATCCAATCAGAATGCAGCGCACCTAAGTGGAGCGCGAGAACAGAACAGACTGGGCATATGCCTAACTCCTGGTTCACACACTCTGTCTGTGATGCGTATTTTTTCAGAGCCCATGTTATTGGATCAGAGTGTTCACACTGCACGCGGTAAAAGATGTGAACAGAAAAGGTTAGAAATCGAAAGGTGCGAAAAGAATGAATATCTAGCGCATGAGCATAGAGAGAGTTGTGAGTGAGTGAGAGGAAACGTTTTAAGTGCGCACACTTAAATCAAAATAAAACTAGTGATAACAAGGCACTCTGATTGTTTTTGTTGTGGAATAACGAAAATGGTGTATAAAATTGATTTTAAGATAAAAAAATAGACGATAAAGAATTAACTTGACGGAGGTCAAACTCAAAACACATAGCATCAATAAACAGGAAGTGGCATAATATATATGAATACACAGCCTTAATGTTTCTTTAATGGTTTATTCAGATACTTTGAGCTCAACCACCTGATATTATAAGAAATATAAGGTCGGGAGTCACATGATGGCAAGCTGGGAAATGGCAGCACGCTAGAGCAGCGCTCGGATACCCACCATTAATTACATTATTTAGTATATATTTGCTTCACAAATTTAATCAAACTTCAATAGATAACTCACTTTTCACTTGAAGCATCCGACAAACGACAAGTCCAAACGCGTCTGAAAACAACGACACCAGAAGCTAACGATTCCCCGTCACTAGATTCAAGCTGTCAGAACCCGAATTTGAAAGATCTTTTTGCTGAAATTAGTCAAATGAACACTACTTTGCAGGGGGTAGCAAGTTGTGATAACTATTAAAATCATTTAATACAGAACTTAAAGAGTTGATTAATTCTGTACAGGCCAAACTCGACGAAGCCGAGAATTGCATCTCGCACGTGGAAGATTCAAAAAATTGCCTGACTGGTGATACTGAGAGAATGGCGAAACTTATGGACGAGCTCTGGATTAAAGCTGAGGATTTAGAAAATCGCAGCAGGTGGAATAACATAAAAAAATAGGCCTTAAAGAGGGGAAAGAAGTAGGCTGCAAAATGAACGAGTATGTCCAAAAGATCCTGTCAGAGGGGCTCGGGTTGACGGGGTTGGAGTTCGAGATTGAGCGGATTCATCTGCGCTTCGGGCCAAAGCCTATGATGATCAATGTCCCCGGGTCGTGTTGGTGAAATTTCTACGTTATATCATGAGGGAGAAAGTCCTGGCAGCAGCGAAAAAGAGCAGGGGATTTGAATGGGCGGAATGCAGGCTTTTCATCTTCGAGGTTATGTCGAGAGAGAGAGCAATGAGGAGGAAAAAAATCTCCACTGCGAAGAGGTTACTCTGGGACCGTGAATTTTGACATACCCTGGTTCATCCAGCCACTCTGAAGTTTACTTGGAAAGTTAAAAAAAAGCGGAGTTTTACTGACCATGTGGAAGCAGAAAGGAGGTGACGAGTAAATTGCTGTGACTGGAAATATGTAAGTCAAAGTATTATGTTATGTTGTTGAAATGGTGGGTCGGAAAAAGCTTTGGGGTCTGTCTTCCCGAGTCAGCGAGTCCTCTCTGACTGCGAGCATCACGGACCAAATGTGTGACCCAGAAGTGGGCTCATTGCCCCCTAAGGGCAGTGTTTTGAGTTTATTTTTTCTCCCTTATTTGTTTTGTTTTCTGTATGTTTGCCTAGGTTCCATTGTTCACAAAAATGTTGGAAGTTAAATTGGTTTTCTATCAGAAATGACTGTGGGTATAACACCAGTTTGTATGTTAAATGTTCATTTGTCATTTATTTTTGGAAGTTAACAAGCAAGTTGCATTGGAGTCAAGTCAAGTCAAGTCACCTTTATTTATATAGCGCTTTAAACAAAAAAGATTGTGTCAAAAAAAACTGAACAACAATTATTAGGAAAACAGTGTGTCAATAATGCAAAATGACAGTTAACCTGTTAGCCAGAACCCCCCATTATGGGACTCACAGCTGAAAGTGCCCTACCTAACTTAAAATTGTAACAGTTCCTTACTTCAGTGTGTTACACACATAATTTTGGTGTCTTTGGAAAGAAGAACCTTTGGGCTGTACTTTTTTGCAACCAGAGTTGATAATGCTCAAAAATATTAAAAGTTATAGACACTGAAGTGCCTTGAAAAAGTTTTTACCACACTGAATATTTTTTTATTTGATATAAAAATACATGAAATCAGTCCTGGAGCAATCTAGAAGTAATGGGTTGAAAGTCAAATGTCTCATGAGTTTCTATTTCAAATCTGAAGGAGATACCATGAAAAATGAGATTTCTGCAACCATTTTTCTGAGACTATGTCTAGTCCCCCCACCCCTCCAAATATAAAAAATATTTACCAACTGTATTTAAGGGTTCTACAAACTATTTTAGTCATTAAACATACCACTGCATTTTTTTTTTCAATTATAAAACAATAGACAGAACATTTATTTGAGCACTAGAAAGATACAATAAGAATAATTTGAGGAAAAATAAAAAGGATTTAACTTTGCCAATTACAGAACATCCTGATATTGCTAGAAATGCAGCATTTACAATGAATTACAATGAAAATATGTGCTGATGTGCTGATGGCCAGTTATAGAGATTGTAATCATATAAATGCGCCATAAAGTCAATAAATCACATACACACTTAGTTCAGACCTGCCGCACATCGTTTTCACTGCACTTCAAATCAGTGAAAACGATGCGCACCAGGTCATCAGGAAGAACAAAAGAAGAAAAGCACCAGGCACAGACGGCGTTACACCAGCCTGCCTGAAAACCTGTGCTGACCAGCTGGCCCCCATCTTTTCACAGATCTTCAACAGATCTCTGTAGTTGTGTGAAGTGCCTTCCTGCTTCAAACGCTTCACCATCATCCCCGTTCCAAAGAAACCCAAGAAAACAGGACTTAACGACTACAGTTCTGTGGCTCTAACATCTGTCGTCATGAAGTTGTTTGAAAAACTGGTTATGGCTTATCTGAAGGACATCACTGGAGCCTTACTGGACACCCTGCAGTCTGCTTACCGAGCAAACAGGTCTGTGGATGATGCAATCAACATGGGATTGCACTTCATCCTGCAACATCTGGACAAAACAGGGACTTATGTGAGGATCCTGTTTGTTGACTTTAGTTCAGCTTTCAACACTATCATCCCAACAGCCCTCCAGACCAAACTGACCCAGCTCTCTGTTCCTAGCTCTATCTGTCAGTGGATCACCAGCTTTTTTTGACAGATAGGCAACAGCTAGTGAGTCTGGGGAAATTCATGTCCAAAAGCTGCTGCACCAACACTGGTGCCCCTCAGGGATGTGTTCTCTCCCCACTGCTCTTCTCGCTGTACACCAACGACTGCACCTCTAAAGACCCCTCTGTCAAGCTCCTGAAGTTTGCAGATGACACTACAGTCATCGGCCTCATCCAGGACGGAGACGAGTCTGCTTACAGACAAGAGACTGAGCAGCTGGCTGTCTGGTGTAGTCTTAACAACCTGGAGCTGAACACTCTCAAAACAGTAGAGGTGATCGTGGACTTCAGAAGAAACCCCCCTGCACTCCCCCCACTCACCATCATAGAAAGCACTGTGGCTGCAGTGGAGTCATTCAGATTCCTGGGAACCACCATCGCTCAGGACCTGAAGTGGGACAATCACATTGACTCCATTGTTAAAAAGGCCCAACAAAGGTTGTACTTCCTTCGCCAGCTGAGGAAGTTTAACCTGCCACAGGAGCTGCTGAACCAGTTCTGCTCAGCCGTCACTGAGTCTGTCCTGTGCACTTCAATAACTGTCTGGTTTGGTTCAGGTACAAAATCAGACATCAGAAGACTACAGGGAACGGTTCGGACTACTGAAAGGATTATTGGTGCTCCCCTGCCCACCCTTCAAGAACTGTATACATCCAGAGTGAGGAAAAGGGCTCAGAAAATCACTCTGGATCCCTCACATCCAAGTTACCCCCTTTTTGAACTTTTGCCATCTGGCCGGTGCTACATAGCCGCAAATACCAAGACAATCAGGCACAAGAACAGTTTCTTCCTCATGAACAGTTAAATGTTCCTCACTTATGCAATAAAAATGTGCATTATCCTTATATTTATTTGTTACCCCTCCATCCAAGTACATCTCTGCATCATACTCTATTCTATTCCATTATGATCTATAGCACAACTGCTCATACAATTTATTTATTAGCAATTTTTTTCTCTGTGTGTTGTTGTTGTCTCTGTGTACTGGAAGCTTATGTCACTAACACAAATTCCTTTTATATTTTCTTTTACAATTTTATTTTATCATTTAGCAGACGCTTTTATCCAAAGCGATTTACAAATGAGAACAGTAGAAACAATCAGATCAACGAGAAAACAACAACGGTATACAAGTGCTATGACAAGTCTCAGTTAGTCTAGTACAGAACACGTAGCCAGGGTTTTTTTTTTTTTTTTTTATAATATGATAGAAAAGAAAAAGAAAAAAGGTAAGTACTAGTATTAGTTGGTTAAGTGCAGGCGAAAAAGATGAGTCTTTAGATGTTTTTTGAAAATGAGTAAAGACTCAGCTGTTCGAATTGAGATCGGGAGGTCATTCCACCAGCTGGGAGCAGTCCAGGAAAAAGTCCGTGAGAGTGATTTTGAACCTCTTTGGGGATGGCAACACAAGGCATCGTTCACTTGCAGAGCGCAAACTTCTGGAGGGTGCATAAGATTGAACTAGTGAGTTTAGGTAAGTTGGCGCCGTGCCAGTGGTCGTTTTGTAGGCAAGCATCAGTACCTTGAATTTGATGCGAGCGGCTACTGGTAGCCAGTGTAACCTGATGAGGAGAGGAGTAACATGGGCTGTTTTCGGCTCATTGAAGACAACCCTCGCTGCTGCATTCTGGATCAGTTGTAGAGGCTTGATAGTACATGCAGGAAGGCCTGCCAGGAGAGCATTGCAATAGTCCGGTCTGGAGAGAACAAGAGCTTGGACAAGAAGTTGGGTGGATTGCTCTGACAGGAAGGGTCTAATCTTCCTAATGTTTGAATAAGGCAAATCTACAGGAGCGGGTCGTTGTAGCAATATGGTCTGTGAAGCTTAACTGATGATCTATCTCAACTCCTAGGTTTCTGGCTGTCCTGGAAGGAGTTATGGTTGACAAACCCAGCTGTATAGAGAAGTTGTGATGAAATGATGGGTTAGCTGGAACCACCAGCAGTTCAGTCTTAGTAGGTTGAGCTGAAGGTGATGGTCATTCATCCAGCTAGAAATGTCACTCAGACAGGCTGAAATGCGAGCAACTACCGTCGGGTCATCTGGTTGGAATGAGAAGTAGAGTTGAGTGTCATCAGCGTAGCAGTGATAGGAAAAGCCATGCTTCTGAATGACAGATCCTAATGACGTCATGTAGATGGAGAAGAGAAGCGGTCCAAGTACAGAGCCTTGAGGAACCCCAGTAGCAAGTTGTTGTGACTTAGAAACTTCACCCCTCCAAGACACCATGAATGATCTATCAGACAGGTAGGAGTTAAGCCACTGGAGTGCGGTTCCAGAGATGCCCATCTTTCTGAGGGTGGATAGGAGAATCTGGTGTTTAACGGTGTCAAAAGCAGCAGACAGGTCCAGCAAAATGAGTACTGAGGATTTTGAAGCTGCTCTTGCCAGTCGCAGGGCTTCAGTAAACCGAGAGCAGGGCAGTCTCAGTTGAGTGGCCACTTTTGAAGCCAGATTGGTTGCTGTCCAGGAGGTTGTTCTGTACAAGAGACATAGAGAGCTGGTTTGAACACAGCTCGTTCGAGTGTCTTTGCAATGAATGGAAGAAGGGATACCGGTCTGTAGTTTTCTAGAAGTGCTGGATTTAGAGATGGTTTTTCTTCAGCAGTGGGCTTACCCGAGCCTGCTTAAATGCTGATGGAAATGTTCCAGAGTGAAGAGAGGAGTTGATAATGTGAGTAAGTGAAGGTATGACTGAAGAAGAAATCGCTTGAAGGAGGTGGGTGGGGATCGGATCCAGTGGGCAAGTAGTAGGATGACTGGACAGGATAAGTTTGGAAACGTCCGTCTCTGAGAGTGGAGAGAAGGAGGAGAACGAGTGAGCATTAGTCGTTGTGAAGTTATCCTCAGTCTGCGGTGTGGAGAATTGGTCACTGATGGTTATTGTCTTATTTGGGGAAGAAAACTGCAAAGTCATCAGCTGTAAGAGTCGATTGAGGAGGAGGTGGAGGCGGATTAAGAAGAGAAGAGAAGGTTTTGAAGAGGGTCCGAGCGTCACAACAGTTGTTAATCTTGTCGTGGTAATATGATGTTTTAGTAGTAAAGACGTTTGCAGAGAAGGAAGAGAGGAGAGACTGATACACACTGAGGTCGGTTAGAGTTTCTTGATTTATGCCATTTCCTCTCTGCAGCCCTGAGTTTAGAGCGATGTTCACGGAGTACATCGGACAGCCAGGGGGCAGATGGGGTGGTGTGTGCTGGTCTAGACGACAGTGGGCAAAAGTTGTCCAAGCAAGAGGTCAGAGTGGAACAAAAAGTGTCCGTAGCACTGTTCGTGTCCAGAGCTAAAAAACTGTGAGAGTGAAGGAAGTGTGGATGCAACCACAGAGGATAGGCGAGATGGAGAGAGTGAGCGTAGGTTCCGTCGAAAAGGTGACCCACGTTGGAGCCTGTGCCGCTTCAGGAGTAAGTGCTAGGTTAGCAGTAATGAGGAAGTGGTCTGAGGTGTGCAGTGGAGAAACTAAAGTGTTGTCCACTGAGCAACAGCGCGTGTAGATGAGGTCCAGTTGGTTGCCCAATTTGTGAGTCGCTGTAGTAGAGACTTGCTTGACATCAAATGAGGCGAGCAGAGTGTTCAAGTCAGCACCCTGGGGTTTATCTAGGTGGAGGTTGAAGTCACCGAGCAGTACCAGAGGAGTACCCATCTTCAGGATAGTTTGATAGCAGCACGTCCAACTTCTCCAAGAAGTTTTCCCAATTGACCTGGGGGACGATAAATGACCACAAAGTGGATTTTAACAGGGTGGGTTACAGTAACAGCATGTGATTCAAATGAACCGTGACCTGTAGGTTGTGGTTGAAGATCAAATTTCCAATCTTTCGATATAAGGAGACCAGTACCTCCACCCCTCCCAGTCGTACGAGGGGTGTGGGAACAAGTAAAATGAGTGGAGAGGGCTGCGGGAGTGGCAGTGTCCTCAGGTTTGATCCAGGTCTCAGTCAGTGCCATGAGGCTGAGACCAGAATGAGTAGCAATAGAAGAAATGAATTCTACTTTGTTAACAGCGGACTGGCAGTTCCAGAGACCAACTGGAATAGAGAGTGTTTGGAGTAGAGGTCAGAGGGACAGGCCTTAGATTTGTCAGGCAGGCCTTCCTTTGACGTACATAGCGTGCTCTCCGAGTGTTAGTAGTGATAGTGGAGATCTGAAAGCACATAGTGACTACAAGTGACCAAAATAAGTATTTGAGGATGAGCTGTACAAAAATTGAAGGGTGTAAGATATATTTGAGAACAAGCTATACAAAGAGTTGATAGGTGGAGTAGCGCAGGTAGAGTCGATGGTCTTTACACTCGTCGGTCTTCACACGAGAAGGCTTCACACGAGGGCTGCCGTGACCGCTGCCGCGGTGACACTTATATATTTGCCTGATTACCTGTGATTGAAGTCAGCTAGTCACGCCTCCCTATTTAGCAGACCGAAACTGTCCAGTCCCGCGATAGGCAAACGCAAAACCAAACGGCACAATTCACAACGTATTTACCAGCGTAAGACACACAGTAATTAAAGCAAAGTTTCCCTAGCAACGATGATCACGCAGTAGTCTAATGAGAAAATGAGGCAAAAAACACTTACAAACTGCTGTCCTTCTCTGTCGCTCGACTGTTGCTTCTGACAAGCACTTACAGAACAGCTCTTTAAGTACTTTTTACTGGCTTACTGGCTATTGTCACGCCTCCCTATTTAGCAGACCGAAACTGTCCAGTCCCGCGATAGGCAAACGCAAAACCAAACGCCACAATTCACACGTATTTACCAGCGTAAGACACCCAGTAAATTAAAGCAAAGTTTCCCTAGCAACGATGATCACGCAGTAGTCTAATGAGAACAAATTCCTTTTCTTGGCAATAAAGCTCTTTCTGATTCTGATTCTATTCATATACTGTAGATGGCGTTCACATTGATAGCTGTGATTACACAGTAATAGCGAGCTGATTTGCACTCAAACAGATGGTAATAATGCAGATACAGGCACATTCAACATAAAACACACTCACACATATATAAAAAATGTTGAAAAATAAAAAATAAAGAAAAATGTGATCGCTAAGTTCCATCTCCATCAGATGACAGGTGCGTCAGAGTGCTCGTAACGAGTCGTCACGAGAGAGCGCCAGAATTCAAATAAACAATCTTCTGCCTATCTTTCACTTTTTTTTGGTGGATCATCTCATTCTGTTTGTGACACTGTACGCTACAAAACCATGCCGTTTTTTACTACCAAGACGCAGTTTCTGAGTGTGAGTAATTCCATAATGGACACAAACAATTCTGTCCCTGAAGAACTGAAACATAAACAAAGGAATTATCATCCATATTACAACATTATTGCTTCGTTGGACTAAACGTGCTCCATGAGATTTCGTTCAGTGGACTATTGCCATGAGGAACATGATAGTCATTTAATGTTGTGATATGGTTGAAATAAGGTCAGTTGTTTTAACGTTGAAACAACGTTGAAAATGTTTAATGCTAAATGGCTGAAAAAGGTTAACAAACTTGAAAATTATTTATATTAAATTATTTAAGATTATTATTATTATTTTAATAGCATTTTACAATATTTTAATCATGATACCTATTCTAAAATATGTTAAATATTATCATCATTAATTGTAGTCTATATGTTAAATATTATCATCATTAACAACAATAAAAATACATTTCGCTGCTTTATCATGCTGAAACAATTCCTATTGGTTGTTTAACTTCATTGCTTTGATCATGATTGGTTAATCTTGTCGTCATCCAGGAAACAATGGGACAATGGAACGGTTCACGCCTTTCTAAATTTGAAAATGTGACCTTTATTATCGTCTTTCTGTGAGTGAGGCGGCTGACTGTGAGCTGCTGCTGCTCGTTGTAACTGCTCGGCGGTTCGCGCCTTTGCTGTCCCGAATTATTTTTTTATTTGCCTGTTCGAAACAACAACTTTTTTTGTTTATATTTGCCTGTTCATTTTTTTTTTTTGCGAATTTGAGTCATGACGTCAATGGAGAACAAAAACTGTTGTAATGTGATGTGAGAGGTGTTTGTTTTTTAAGGTAGAAAATCAATATCTTTTATATCTTTTGAAAATAGTAAAGTATATCGTTACCAGAGTTGACAAATGGGTAAATGACAATGTAACCTGCAGAAGATAATACGAGCAGCTGGGTATTCGGGTAGGGCGTTATACTGTGTGTGTATTTTTGGATCGCTTTATCACAGATGCTCAAGTTAGATGCTAATCGGTGTTGCTGGTAAGTTATGTGTTAATGTCTGTCTTTTAGAGATTTTTCCACATTTTCCTGATATGAATCCCATACGTTAGGTGTGTTATATATGTTTTTATTCTTATAATAGTCTCAAAGTGTTTTCTGAAATATATAATTGCAAATGTGGGTACAATTTAAATGAAATAATGAAATGAATTTAAAAAATAAATTAGGATTGTTTAAAGCAGTGGTTCTCAGTGTCAGGCCCCCTCTAACATAGTTATTACGTAGGCGAATCACTAAATTAAATATAAATTAATGTTAATACATTTTAATTTAATCTTTGAGTAAGGTTTTTTGTTTTTTACATTTAAGTACAGTACAGTTATGTAACTTCTGTTATAACTGATTTTAATTTAAACTTTAAGTTTTCATTTACCTGTATGTAAGCACAGTGCAGTGTTAACGTTCGAACTGTGTATTTACATGTTAAAGTGGCTGACAACAATAAATATTCTTATTAGGAATAAAACTGCCTGATTTTTGAACTGTAGAGCTGTAGCTGAATAGTTAGGACTACTACGCTGCTAAAATTTAATGTTGGTCATTATGGTGGAACTTAATATTTAATAAAATATTTTCTGAAGTGGTACTTGGTATAAAAAGTTTGAGAACCACTGGTTTAAAAAAAATGCCATAAAATGAAATCCTGCTTTTTAAGAACTTTTCATTAAACCATTTCTTCTTTCCCCTTGTTGAGTCATCAAGGATCCAGCTTATTATTGGCTCATTGATAAGAAATTGTTCATCTGCTACATTGCACTGTCACTTCTGTTAGAGATTGTGATAGGTTGTGATTTTACTTAGTTAAATAATAAATTTACTTAATTTGATTTAATTTGTTTTACTACACTGAATTGCTATTGTTCTGATTAAAGCAGAGTAACTGGGGGCTCTGAAAACACTGCTTGTGAATAATTAGTTAATATTGTAAACTTTCATCTGAATACATTGAATAAATGTTTAATGAATAGTGTTGTACACTTTGTTTCCAACCCCACTGTTACTGAACTATAAAGTGAAAATATTCTGTGATTTATTTTGCATTCAGTTTTCAGTTAAATATATTTCACAATATCAAAGTTGATATTTTATGAGGATTTATTTTTGGTGTTTTTGTTTATACAGGACAATACAGAAAGCGCACAAGTGGGAGAGAGTGGAGGGGACAGCGTCAGAAAGGACCTAAAGCTGGGACTCTTTCAAGGATCACCCGAAGCACAACCACACTATATGCACGAGGCTGTTGGTTCTAACATTTTAGGGTCCCCTTCGGTAGAGATCATATTCCACATTCCCCGCGGTAAAAAAAAAGACCCCCAATTCCAAGGGTCCAGTGTTAGAGGGGGGAGTGGGCCCCTTTATAATGCACTACAGTGTTGATCTAAATGCAAACTAGGCTGTAATTGAACATACAATTGTGTATTTATACATGGTGCAAGGTACGAAGGTAAAACAACGTTGTGTTATCAACGTTGATTCACTTTGCAAAATCCACACCTAATTCAATGTTAAGCCAACGTCTACAGAACGACCATAATTCACCCATGATGAAGGTAAGACGGTTGAAACAGCGTCGTGATTTCAACGGTGAATCCACGTCACAATATCAAAGTTGATCCAATTTGCAAAATCGAAAGGTAATTCAACGTTGATTCAACCTTGGTACCTGACGTTGTTTCAACATTGAAATGCCGTCTGGGTTACCTTCCTAACTAAACTGGGATTTACAGCTGTGGATGTGTTTATGACTCGTTATTACGACGAATCTGGTATGTACTGCGTTTTCATTCTTCATGTTTTGATGTGTACGGCTTACACAAATTTAGCAAATACATTCTTTATAAGCTTTCCATTGAAAAACAGTGATCTGTCGTCGATGCTTAAGCCATAGATCTTTATAATGATATATAGTTTGTCAAGATTAAATTTGTCCCGTTTCATTTAATCTGTTCGTAAATACTGACAAGTGCAAACAAGGGGAGTTAAGGACGCAGGCGTCGGGTTGCAGGTTAACAGGTTAAAGGCAGTTCATCATTGAATTCAGTGATGCCATCATCTCAGTTCAGTTTAAATAGTATCTGTGCAATCATTTGCAATCAAGTTAACGATATCGCTGTAAATGAAGTGTCCCCAACTAAGCAAGCCAGAGGCAACAGCGGCAAGGAACCAAAAAGTCCATCGGTGACAGATTGGAGAAAAAACCTTGGGATAAACCAGGCTCAGTCAGGGGACCATGGAGAAAAAACCTTGGGATAAACCAGGCTCAGATTCCAGGCTGCAGCAAAGTGAGATTGTGCAGAAGAACCATCTGTTTCCTGTGGTCTTGTCCCGGTGGTCGTTTGAGACAAGGTCTTTACAAGGGGATCTATATCTGGGGCTCTAGTTGTCCTGGTCTCCACTGTCTTTCAGGGCTGTAGAGGTCCTTTCTAAGTGCTGATCCACCATCTGGGCTGGATACGTCCTGGATCCGGGTGACTGCAGTGACCCGACACAGGCGTCGGGTTGCAGGTTAACAGGTTAAAGGCAATTCATCTGATACAGACTGGAACTTGTGGCTACAGTGACCTAGGAATAAGAGTGGAAAGTACTTATGTTGTTATGGGAAGTGTTTCCAATTCCGGTTTACCTAATTATTGCAGCCTAAAAAATCCTTTAACAAATTTGGATATTAGAAGTGTATTAGTGTGTTATGTGTAAGCCAGGTTAAAGAGATGGGTCTTTAATCAAGATTTAAACTGCAAGAGTGTGTCTGCCTCCCGAACAATGTTAGGTAGGTTATTCCAGAGTTTAGGCGCTAAATAGGAAAAGGATCTGCCGCCCGCAGTTGATTTTGATATTCTAGGTATTATCAAATTGCTTGAGTTTTGAGAACACAGTGGACGTGGAGGATTATAATGTAACAAGAGCTCGTTCAAATACTGAGGTGCTAAACTATTCAAGACTTTATAAGTCAAGTCAAGTCAAGTCAAATCTGCTTTATTGTCAATTCTTCCACATGAACAGTACATACATACAGAGAATTGAAATTGTGTTACTCTCAGACCCCCGGTGCATACAGATAACACTAACAGTCTAAAAATCTAGATCAAATATAAAATATAAGATACAACTATACAATAAGGGAATGTAAAAAAGAAATATAATAAACATTTTAAATAAAGTTAAATAAAGCAGCGCAAGGCACATGGCAGATAGAGTGCAAATCAGTGAACAAACAGTGCAGATAAAAAGATTTTTAGTGCAAAAAAAGCTTATTCAGTCTGATTAAAGTGACAAAAGGACTCAAGAGCAGTTATTTTATTTAAACTTACTGATGAGGTAGTAAAATGACGTCAGTTCCATGGTGAATGAGGTAGTGAGCAGATCAATGCTGCACAAAGTGACTGGTGCATGTCATCGTATGTTAGTGGGAGTGGGGGTGGAAGGACCTGGGGATGTGGGATCTGAGGAGGGGGGGTTCATAGTTCAGTGGTGCCTGGGGCAGAAGAGGGACGGGGGCAAGTGATCAGCAAGTTCGGGAGCGAGTTCAGCTTCCTGACAGCCTGATGGATGAAGCTGTCCTTCAGTCAGCTGGTCCTGGCCTGGAGACTCCGCAGTCTCCTCCCACAGTTTTTCAGACTGAAGAAGCTGTGTGACGGGTGGGTGGGATCACCTGCGATGCAGAGGGCTTTGCGAGTGAGATGGATTCCGTAAATTTCCTGGAGAGAGGGGAGAGAGACACCAATGATCTTCTCAGCTGCTCTCACTATGCATTGCAGAATGCTCTCAATGGTGCCTCTGTAGAAGGTGTGCATGATGGGGGGTGGTGCTCTGGCTCTCCTCAGTTTGCGGAGGAGGAAGTCCTACCTACAGAGATGCTGTTGTGACAGTGCTGCTGTGTTTTCAGTCCAGGAGAGGTCCTCTGTGATGTGCACACCCAGGAACTTGGTGCTGCTCACTCTCTCCACAGTCGCACCGTTGATAGTCACAGGAACATGCTGAGTGTGCGCTCTCCTGAAGTCAACAACAATCTCCTTCATTTTCTCCATGTTCAGAGAGAGATTGTTGTCACTGCACCCCCCCCCCCAGACGGCTCACCTCACTCCTGTAGTTTGTCTCATCCTTGTTGCTAATGTGACCCACCACAGTCGTGTCATCCGCAAACTTAATGAAGAGGTTGGAGTTGTGTGACGGTGTGCAGTCGTGGGTCAGCAGAGTGAAGAGGAGGGGGCTCAGCACACATCCTTGGGGGGCCCCAGTGTTCAGTGTGATGTGTTGCTGCCGACCCGTACTGCCTGAGGTCTTCCAGTCAGAAAGTCCAACAGCCAGTTGCACAGTGAAGTGTTGAGCCCCAGCTTGACCAGTTTGTGAATGAGCTGTTGAGGGATGATTGTGTTGAATGCTGAACTGAAGTCTATGAACAGCATTCTGACGTATGAGTCTTTTTTCTCTAGATGTGTGAGTGCTGAGTGGAGGGCAGTGGCGATGGCATCATCGGTCGACCGGTTGGGCCGATATGCAAACTGGAATGGGTCCCGGGGGAGGGGGGGGGCAGACTTGATGTGGTGCATGACTAGCCATTCAAAGCACTTCATGAGGATGGGAGTAAGTGCAACAGGATGGTAGTCATTGAAGCAGGATAGAGATGGCTGCTTCTTTGGGACTGGAATGATGGTGGTAGTTTTGAAACATGTGGGAACAACAGCCTGACTCAGTGAGATGTTGAAAACGTCTGTGAAGACATCAGTGAGTTACGCTGCACAGTCTCTCAGACCACGCCCAGGAATGTTGTCAGGACCCGGAGCTTTGCGTGCATTGATCCTGCTGAAGGATCCCCTCACACTGTCCGGGGTCAGCGTCATCACCTGGTCACTGGGAGGAGGTGGAGTCTTCTGTGCAGTGGAGCTGTTTTGTTTCTCAAAGCGAGCGAAGAAGGTGTTCAGCTCGTTCAGCAGAGAGCTGTTGCTGTCACAGGTCCGTGGGGGGGGCTTGTGTCCTAATGTCTGTATCCGCTGCCACGAGTGTCTCTGCTGTCACTGAATTGTTGGGCTATCCTCCTGGAGTAGTGTCTCTTAGCCTTTCTGATGCCGCGGGATAGGTTGGCCCTGGCTATTCTTATAAGTAATAAGCAAGATTTTAAAATCTATACAATGTTTGATAGGGAGCCAGTGCAGTGTTGACAGGACCGGGCTAATATGGTAATACTTACTGGTTTTAGTAAGAACTCTAGCTGCTGCATTTTGGACTAACTGGCATGCAGAACAACCACCCAATAAAGCATTACAATAATCTAACCTTGAGGTCATAAACGCATGGATTATCTGCATTTGACATTGAGAGCATAGGCCGTAATTTAGATATATTTTTCAGATGGAAAAATGCAGTTTTACAAATGCTAGAAACCTGGCTTTCTAAGGAAAGATTGCTATCAAATAGCACACCTAGTTTCCTAACTGATGACGAAGAATTGACAGAGCAGCCATCAAGTCTTAAACAGCATTCTAGGTTATTACATGCAGAGTTTTTAGGTCCTATAATAAACACCTCTGTAATTTCTCAGTAAGAAATTATGTATTCCGTTAGTTTTTCAAATTGGTATGTTTCGCCGGGCCGCGAAGAAATATAGAGCTGAGCATCAGTGAAAGTTAACACTGTGTATCCTGATGATATCTCCCAAGGGTAACATGTAAGGCGTGAAGAGTAAAGGCCCTAGTACTGAGCCTTGAGGTACTCCATACTGCACTTGTGATCGATATGATACCTCTTCATTCGCTGCTACGAATTGATGGCGGTCATATAAGTATGATTTAAACCATGCTAATACACTTCCATTAATGCCAACAAAGTGTTCTAGTCTATGCAAAAAAATGTTGTGGTCAATAGTGTCGAGACGCAGCACTAAGATCCAATAGCACTAATAGAGAGATACAACCACGATCAGATGATAAGAGCAGGTCATTTGTAACTCTAAGGAAAGCAGTCTCAGTACTATGATACAGTCTAAATCCTGACTGGAAATTGTCACAGATACCATTTTTCTCTAAGAAGGAATATAATTGTGAGGATACTACCTTTTCTAGTATGTTGGACAGAAAAGGGAGATTCGAGATCGGTCTTTAATTAACTAGTTCTTTGGGGTCAAGTTGTGTTTTTTTGATGAGAGGCTTAATAACAGCCAGTTTGAAGGTTTTGGGGACATATCCTAATGACAATGAGGAAATAGTAATAGTCAGAAGAGGATCTATGACTTCTGGAAGCACCTCTTTTAGGAGCTTAGATGGAATAGGGTCTAACATACATGTTGTTGGTTTAGATGATTTAACAAGTTTATACAATTCTTCCTGTCCTATAGTAGAGAATGAGTGGAACTGTTCCTCAGGGGATCTATATTGCACTGTCTGATGCGATACTGTAGCTGACAGCTGCATGGTTACAATTTTATCTCTAATATTATCTATTTTAGAAGTAAAGTAGTTCATAAAGTCATTACTGCTGTGCTGTTGGGAAAATGTAAACACTTGTTGATGCTTTATTTTTCGTTAATTTAGCCACTGTATTGAATAAATACGTGGGGTTATGTTTGTTTTCTTCTAAAAGAGATAAAAAGTAATCAGCTCTATCAGTTTTTAATGCTTTTTCTGTAGGATAGGTTACTTTTCCCGCCAAGCAATACGAAATGCCTCTAGTTTTGTTTTTCCTCCAGCTTTGTTTTTCCTGCTGTGCTCCATTTTCCGGGCTGCTCTCTTTAGGGTGCGAGTGTGCTCATTATACTATGGTGTCAGACTATTTTCCTTAACCTTCCTTAAGCGTAAAGGAGCAACTGTATCTAAAATGCTAGAAAAGAGAGAGTCCATAGTTTCTGTTACATCATCAAGTTGTTCTGAGGTTTTGGATATGCTAAGGGAATTGGGATACATCAGGAAGATTACTTACCAGGCAGTCTTTTGTGGTAGAAGTAATGGTTTCTACCATACTTGTAATAATAAGTAGAACTTTACAGTTTTAGCTATACGAAGTTTGCACAAAACTAAATAATGATCTGAGATATCATCGCTTGGCTGCATAATTTTAACACCATCAACATCAATTTCATGCGACAGTATCAAATCTAGAGTATGATTTCGACAATGAGTAGGTCCTGAGACGTGTTGTCTAACCCCAATAGAGTTCAGAATGTCTATAAATGCTGATCCCAATGCATCTTTTTCGTTATCAACATGGATATTAAAATCACCAACAATTAAAACTCGGATGTAAAATCAGCAAACTCTTTAATAAAGTCTGTATGGTGCACTGGTGGCCTGTACACAGTAGCCAGTACAAACATCACAGGGGATTTATTATTAACAGTTGTTTCTCTGGACAATGTTATATGAAGCACCATTACTTCAAACGAGTTATACTTGAAGCCTGCCCTCTGAGAAATCCAGAAAACATTGTTATAAATTGAAGCAACACCTCCCCCTTTACCTTTTGGACGCGGCTCATGTTTAGAACAGTAATCTTGGGGGGTGGACTCATTTAAAATAATGTAATCATCAGGTTTTAGCCAGGATTCTGTGAAACAGAGCACATCTAGATTATGATCAGTGATCATAATATTTACAAAAAATGCTTTTGTTGAAAGGGACCTGATATTCAATAAGCCAAGCTTTATCTTTGTTTATCCGTATTGCATTGTTTTTTTAATTTGTTTAACCTCAATTAAATTGTTACTCTTAAACTGGTTTGGATGTTTTTTATCTTTTTCTAATTCGGGGAACAGACACAGTCTCTATAGTGTGATAACTAGGTGAAAGAGCCTCCATTGTGAAAAAAAAAGCAGAAATGTACTGGTTCAGCGCCAGCTTCTAAATCTGACCTGCCAAGACTACAGAGAAACAGTTTCTACTGCCATCATTTCAGCTCAGCTTCTAAATCTGACCTCAGAAGACTACAGACGGGGTAGTCTGGACTGGTGAGAGAATCATCGGTACAACCCTCCCTTCTATTCAAGAACTGTACTTATCCAGAGTGAGCAAAATGGCTGGCAAAATCACTCTGGACCCCTCACATCCAGCACACTCCCTCTTTGAACTGTTCGCCATCTGGTCGACGCTACAGAGCACTGAGCACCAGAATGGTCAGACACAGGAACAGTTTCTTCCCCCAGGCAATCCATCTAATGAACACTTGATAATAACTGTGGAACACACTACACTATTTATATTTACAGACACATACACTTATTTATCTAACACACATATTTAGTGTACCCTTAACTTTTTTAATAACTGTGGAACACATTATTATGTAACACACATACACATAATATATCTGCCATACAATTGTCAATTTGTAGATTGTCATTCCTTACCTACGTATTTGTATTTTTTGTATTTTTTATTCTTTTATTGTGTGTTTTTTGTTCTATCGCTGTCATTCTGTTGCACTGCGGAGCTTCTGTCGTGAAAACAAATTCCTTGTATGTGTAAACATACCTGGCAATAAAGTGAATTCTGATTCTGATGTGCTGAAAATTAATTGATCTCTGTGACGTGAGGCGGCTAGCAGACGGTCGGTTTAGCCAGTCTGTCTGCTTTCTGACCTGGGCCCCAGTTAGTCAAGTACAAACTCTAAGACTATGTGCCATATTTCTAGAGAGAAGAGCGGGACCACCCCTGGAGGGATGAAGACCATCTCTTTTCAACAGGTCAGGTCTGCCCCAAAAGCTTGTCCAATTGTCTATGAAACCTATGTTATTCTGCGGGCACCACTTAGACATCCAGCCATTAAATGATGACATTCTGCTGTGTATCTCATCACCACGGTAAGCAGGGAGTGGACCAGAGCATATTACAGTGTCTGACATCGTGCTTGCGATTTCACACACCATTTTTATGTTATTTTTAGTGATCTCCTACTGGCGAACATCATTAGTCGAACATCATTAGTCAGACATCATTGATCGGAACAGAAGAGCGAAGTTTTGACCCGCGACTATGCCGCCTCACTATCACTGAGTTGCCCTACTGCACAGGCACGGTTACCAGAAACGGACAATATACAGGACTCCCTGTGCTAGAAGCATTCAAAACCCTATCTAGAGCCCTCACATTCTTACTGTCCTCAATTAAAGTCTGGATGCATGTCTCTAATTCTGAAATCCTCTCTGTTAGCTGAACTATATCCCTGCATTTGTCAGATGTGGATCCCCGTCGCTGACAGAGAGAGATAAACTATACATGTAGCAAGCGGTGCAAATAACAATAGCAAGAGAAGCCATTACTCACCGTGCTTGATGAAAGATTCTTACCACAGTTGTTTGATGAACTTGTGAAAAACCGGAGAGAGAGAGTAGTGAGAGAGAGGAGAGGAGGAAAGAAAAAAGAAAAGGAAACAGCGATAGGCACGAATGGAAACACTAAAGACAAGCTAACGGGAAGCAGGTGCACTGCACTCTCAGACTTAGAATAAAAGTGAATGGTCAAATTAATTAGATTAGACTGATAGATAATATCAGAAATATTGTGGGAATTAAGTTATATTTTAGCACTTTAAACAACAGAGAGTGATAGTAAGATAAAGATTCTACAGAAAAACAAAGCTACACGGAGCTACTATCACAAAACAGCAGCAAGGCAAAGCAGGAAGCAGGAATAACACTGGAATAACAACCTGGAGCACAACAGGTGCACAGTTTTACACAGCTTGTGATGGATAGACAATGTATAAATATCATATCTTGGAATATAAATGGCTGTGGGTCACCTGTTAAAAGGAAAAAAATACTTGCATATTGTAAGATCAGGAAAACTGACGTTGCCTAAAAGGAAAAAAATGCATTTTAAAGATTAAAAGGAAGCTTTGAAACTTAGACATGACTGGGTCGGGTTTCATAATTCTGTGTTAAGCAAGAGGAGTGGAGTAGCCATACTAGTGAGGAAGAAAATACATTTTGTATTGATGAATCAACACAAAGACAAGGAAGGTTGTGTACTCTGCATAGAAGCAAAGCTCAATGATGATAAAGTAGTGTTTTGTAATGTATATGCACCAAATAAGGAGGAGCCTGAATTCTTTCATGAGGTAAACAAAATATTAGCCAACCTCGAGGGACATGTTATACTTGGAGGTGACTTTAATCAAACTATGGCTGCATTTACACAGCAGGTCTTGATGCCCAAATCCGATTTTCTGACTATATCCGATTTTTTGACGACCCGCTTACATCATCTTTTAAAAGTGACCCGTATCCGATTTTTGCATTTACACTATACACTGCTGAAACTACCAAACGTAGACGTCCTGACCCGGAAAAGGAAGTAAAACAGCACGAAATACAATGGATGCAGATGCAAATAAAAAATTATACAGTGTTTTGCTTTCCACAATATTTTGAAAAGTCAACAAAAAAAAATCAGCAAAACATTGGTCTCGTACGGCGGAGAAAAAAGAGGACTTAAAAGACATGAAACCCTTCACATTGCTCCACTGTGTGTATCCTTCGTCCTCCATCGTGCCTATAATAAGTCATGTGATCTCAGTTGGCTCGCATTTACTGGGGAATATCCGATTTGTCTGCTTACATGGCACACGCAAATGCACGTATCCGAATCATATCCGATTTATTACCACATATGAATGAGGCCTGAATCCGATCTGAGAAAATCGGAATCCATGCGGTTTTTTTCCTGCTTACACGTTTCACCGGTCATATCCGATCTGTGCCACATGAGAGGAAAAAATCGGAATTGGGTCACTTGAACCATGCAGTGTAAATGGGGCCTAAGAGATAGGACCCCCAGAGATAGGGCTGCTATTCACACTCTTAAAGATGACAATGAATTAACAGATATTTGGAGACTGGTTAACCCACGAGAACGGGAATACACATTCTTCTCAAATTGTCACAAGACCTTTTCAAGAATGGATTATTTTCTGATCTCCAGCTCTTTAATTGACTCTGTTGCTGATTGTTTAATTGGAGTAATAGGACTGACAGATCATGCAAATGTGGAATTAAAATTAGAAGTGAATGTAGATTTTTAAGAAACGGGAGGTGGAGACTAAATACCTTTATGTTGGAGGATAAGGTCTTTCTTTGTAGATTCATTGCAGGATGACATAAAGATGTTTTTTGAACTTTATATTGGGTCAACTCAGAGATACTTACCAGGCAGTCTTTTGTGGTAGAAGTAATGGTTCTACAGATTAGCAACAGCATGGGATTCCTGTAAAGCATTTATCAGGGGAAAATGTATTGCTTATGCAAGTAGGTGGGTGATCTAGAGAAGGAATTTGTGCAATGTTTTACAAATTTGAAATTTAAACAGCTTTGTGAATTAAACTTTAATCATTAATAATTTTTTAATAAAAAAATAAAGAAACAGAATATGCATAATTTAGATTGAATACCAAGTATTTTAAACAGCTTTGTGAATTAAACTTCAATCATTAATAATTTTTTAATAACAATTTAAATACATTCAACAAAATTTCAAAACGCAAACATAACAAAGAACCATAAAAAAACCCTCGATTAACCAAAAGCCTGCTTGAAGAGTCTTCAGTTGTTTTTAAAAAAATTCAACTGAGTTCGCACAATTATGCAGAGAAAGAGGCAAAGCATTCCACAGCCTAGGAGCGACTGCCTGGAATGACTGGTCCCCTCTTGTTTTAAAATAGGTGCGGGGAACAACTAATAGCCTCTGATCTAATGACATGAGACCCCGCTGAGACTATGAAGCTGTGTCAAGTCAGTGATGTAGGTAGGGGCTTGGCCATGCAAGGCTCTAAAAGTAAGAGCCAGGATTTTAAAATAAATTCTATACTGGACTGGTAACCAGTGAAGTGCTTCTAAAACTGGTGTGATGTGTTCTCTTTTCTTAATGTGAATTAAAAGCCTTGCAGCAGAGTTCTGAACAGCCTGGAGACGATAAAGCTCCTTCTTACTCAAACAAGAAAAAAGACTGTTACAGTAGTCTAAAAGAGAGGAGATGAATGCATGAATGATCATCTCCAACTCACCCTTAGTCACAAATGATCTTAATTTGGAATTGTTCCTCAGTTGAAAGAAACAGTTTCTAACTAATTGTTTAGAGTGAAGCTCCAAGGACATAACTGACTCAAAAAACAACACCTAAGCTCCTGAGGCTCGGTTGGACAGACGAGCCCAAGTCACCATATGTTGTATTATCTTTGGGATTTTACTTTCAGGGGCGATAATTAGTGTTTCTGTTTTGTCAGAATTCAGAAACAAAAAGTTCTCACATAACCACTGTTTGATACTAGTCAGACAGTTGATTAAGGAAGACAATTTGAAGAACTCAGTTTCCTTAAAGGAGCAATACAGTTGGATATCATCCGCATACAGATGATACGATATGTCGCTAAACTGACTAATTATCTGACCAAGAGGAAATATGTACAAGGGGAACAAAACAGGTCCCAATACAGAACCATGAGGTACCCCACACGACAGTTTCAGACATAATCTGATTCACATACACACTAAAACTTCTACCAGACAGGTAGGATGAAAACCATTTTAAAACTGATCCAGACATACCAACCAGATCACAAAGTCTATTTAACATAATATTATGATCAATGGTATCAAAAGCCGATGAGAG
Source organism: Cyprinus carpio (assembly GCF_018340385.1). Classification (NCBI taxonomy): domain Eukaryota; kingdom Metazoa; phylum Chordata; class Actinopteri; order Cypriniformes; family Cyprinidae; genus Cyprinus; species Cyprinus carpio. The sequence continues at coordinate 98,174 of NW_024872920.1, forward strand.
GTCCAATATAACCAACGCTGTATATTCTTTAGAATCAGCTGACATCATAATATCATTCAAAACTTTAAGTAACGCCGTTTCTGTGGAATGTTTTTTTTACGAAAACCAGACTGGAATTTATCAAATAACTCATGTTTCTCTAGAAAAAGGGTAAGGGTAACTTTTTCTAGAATTTTTGACCCTACAGCTTTTAGGCTGTAGCGGATCCAATTTTGTTTTTTTTAAGTACAGGCATAACAACAGCATGTTTAAAAAAATAGGAACGACACCAGTTAAAAGTGAAGAATTAAGCATCTCAACAATACAGGGGCCAATGGAGTCAAAAACTTGTACAAATAGCACAGTAGAGACAACATCCATAGGACAAAATGAGGTGATGTCATGTAATGTCACAGGTGTAAAGGTGGACCAGCAATGAGCAGGAGACAAGTCACTGGCAGAGTTCTGGGCCAATGATGGTACAATGTTTGCCCTAACATCACTGATCTTATTAACAAAAAAGTGGAGGAATTCATTACAGTCAGATTAAGATAACACAGTTGTTTGAGGGCTAGTTGGAGAAACTATTTTATTAATGGTATCAAATAAAATTCTGGGATTGTGCTTATTTGAGGATATAAGCTGAGAAAAATAGCAAGTTCTCACCTTTTTCAGCATCTCATTCAAGGTAACCCTTAGCTCTTTAAGGTGGAGCCTAGATAAACCTTGAGCTTAGAAGATTTCCAAAGACGCTCCACTTTTCTACAATTTCTCCTAAAACTTTGGATAGTTTCATCAATCCAAGGACAGGCTTTTTTGTGGGACACAGTGCTTAAATTAATTGGTGCTACTTTATCTAAAATCGATAAACACTGACCATTAAAAGACTGGATAAGCTCATCAACGTCAGTGGATCCCATCAGAGAACATGAGTCAAACAATGCAGAGAACCTCTCGGCAGTATCATGATTAATAATCCACCTTTGTGTCATAATTCTCTGGGACGGAGGATCTTGAGGAAAGTTAATATTAAAAAACACACAGCTATGGTCACTCAAATGTACATCTTACACACGTGTATTTACTATATCTAGACCAAGAGAAATAACAAGGTCCAGGGTGTGGCCCTTAATGTGCGTGGGTCCAGTAACATGCTGAATAAAATTAAAAGAATCAGTAATAGAAAGGAGATTAGCAGCTGTGTTACATGTAAAATCATCAATATGCAAGTTAAAGTCCCCAATAATTAAAACCTTCTCAAGTTTGATAATAGATGATAAAAAATCAGTAAAGTCAGTAAGAAAGACACCCGCCGGGCCAGGAGGACGGTAAATTAACACACTGTAAAAAACATTAGAAGAGCCTACTTTGAGCATTTGTGATTCAAAAGAGGAAAAACATTCAGAGTTTATCACTCTACATACATTTGTGTTGCGATGATGAAGGTAAATTCCACCACCACGGCGTGCCATTCGGGGCATCCCAGTAACAGAGCAGCCAACCAGATAGAGCTCATTTAGGTGAATAAACTCATTTTCCCTTTGCCACGTTTCCGTAAGGAACATATAATCAATATTCTTACTAATAAAAAGCTCGTTAAGAATAAAAGATTTGTTAGAAATGGAACATGCATTGAGCAAAATATAAAAGATTTGTTAGAAATGGAACGTAAAGATTTGTTAGAAATAAGCAAATTGTGACGGAGCAGAATGTGACGGAACTGACCGTAAACAGCTGACACAGTCACGAGATCTCCAGTTACAGCGACTGGTCAGTCGCTGGTTAGACAGCACAGTAAACATCGGTAATGGCAAGTCCACAATCACATCGACAAATTTCTGATACAAAAGAGGATCACGTCCAACCGGTAGAAGCAACCCGGGGCGTTGCTGCTGGGAAGCATTTTCACCCGCATTTAGGAGGAGAACAGGAATCGCAGCCACCGGAATCGTTCTCCTCGTACTATTCAAAACTGTACACATCAGAATCCATTTACAGTCAGAAGGAGTTAAAAGACTTTCTAGCTAATGTTACATTGCCCACTTTTACCCCTGACGAACGAGCCTCAATTGATGGACCTATAACACAAAAGGAGGTCAGAACTGTTATAATGTCTTTGAGACCTGGAAAATCACCAGAGTCTGATGGATTCCCAGTAGAATATTATTAAGTTTTGTCGATGAGTTGACCCCAACAGTTTTAATGAAGCCTTAATATCACTCATGACAAAACCGGATAGAGATACGATGGATACTGCTATTTACCGTCCAATAAGTTTATTAAACGTAGATTGTAAAGTGTTAACAAAATTAGTAGCCTCACGATTAGAAAGTATTTTACCTAAAATTATACACAGAGATCAGGTGGGCTTTATTAAAAATAGATCTTCGTCTGACAGTATGAGAAGGCTATTACATCTCAGGTGGATGAATCATTCTAGGTCCCACTGCTGCAATATCGCTTGATGCAGAAAAGGCATTCGATAGGGTGGAGTGAGGGATTCTTTTTGAGGCTTTAGAAAAATATGGCTTTGGTTCAGGTTTTGTGAAGTGGGGTTAAAATTATTCACTCTAATCCTAAAGCAGCTGTAATAACTAATGGAATAACGTCATCTGTTTTTAATCTATCCAGGTCTACCCGCCGAGGGCTGCCCTCTTAGTCCACTACTTTTTACAATAGTTTTGGAACCGCTTGCTTCAATGATTAGAGAGGAACCAAGAATTAAAGGTGTATTTGCAGGGGAAAGAGAACATAAATTACTGTTATATGCCGATGACATATTGCTAGTAGTTAAAGACCCTGAATGCTCCTTACCGGTACTCCTTAATATGATTGAATCTTATTCTAAATTTTCAGGATATAAAATCAACTGGCATAAGTCAGAGGCTATATGCCAGTATCAGCAGTGTGTTTTTATTCCTCAGTCAGTGCATTTAAGTTTAAATGGATCCATAATGGAATTAGATATTTAGGTATCCACTTAAGCCCTAATTTAGAGAATAAATTGAATTTGAATATGGTAACTTTGTTGAAGAAAATACAAACAAAATTAGATAGTTGGAAGAAAATTATGCTAACTTTGTGGCGAGAGATTAATATAATAAAGATGACGATAGCACCACAGCATAATAAAGATGACGTAATAAAGATTGTTACTATGCCTCACCAGATATATAAGCGATATAATGCTATGATTAAGAATTTTTTGTGGAAAGGTAAAAGACCCAGGATTGGTGTTAATAAATTATGTTTGCCTAGAGATAGTTGGGGTTTAGCATTACCGAATGTAGAGCTTTATAAAATAGCATCTGAAATGTCTAAGCTGACTAGACACTGGGAGGAAGATGTTGTAGATTTAGATTGGGTATTAATAGAATGACAACTTACCCTTTTCGGCCAATAGAGGCTTTTTCACAAAACACAGAGGGGAATTTACAGTATCATATGACCAACCCAATATTGCTTCATTCTAAAGAGGTTTGATAAAATCGTCCACAGAAAATGTAAGATTTCTCACATGTGTCAGCATTACTCAACAATATGGAACAATCCTTATGTTAAGGTAGGGAAAAAGCCCCTGTTTCGGGGAAAATGGTTTAGAAATGGAATATGTATTCTAAAGGATTTATTTAGTGATGATAAGCTTTTATCTTATACTAATTTAAAAGAAAAAATTCATTTAGAAGGTCAGGATCACTTCTGGAAACATTTAAAGATTAGAAACTGTTTGGTGGCAAGGATTTCTATTGGACAAGATAAGAAAGTTTTAGAAAAAAAATTGTGAAAAAATCTAGACGCCTTCAAAAATCATCTAAATTTATCAACACAGTTTAAGGACTGGTGATAAAAACTGTGAAAACTTGAGATTGATTTGGCAAAGAGACATTAATAGTGACATAGATAAGGACACCTGGAACTGAAATTTGTCCTACAGTGGAAGGTATATAAAGGAAGCAAGAGGCAAATTTATCCAGTATAAGGTATCACATAGGTATTATTATACACCAGTGCGACTTTTTAGAATGGGTTGTCTGATTGATAATAAATGCTGGAAATGTAAACAAGAAACTGGCATATACATTCATGCTCTCTGGCAATGTTTAAAGATTCAACCTGTTTGGGAAATTGTGTTGAAATATCTTGGTAGATGTTTAGGATTTGACCTTCCATTTTCATCAAGGATTTGTCTTTTAGAAGATAAATCTGAGATTCCTCAGATTAAAAATAAAGAGTTTTCCCTTGTTACTGTAGGGGTAATCACGGCAGTAAGACTGATACTTAGATTTTGGAAACATACTCAATGTTTGCAGCAAACAAACGCATGAATATGTAAGGGCCCTGGTGGGACAACAAGTCAATTTATCAGCTAAAAGGGAATCATGTTTAAGAAGATTTAAAGGGAAATTTGACAGAATCACTGTTTCACGGCTGATCACTGAACGGCCAGTTTCTTCGCGATTCACTGAACGAGCCGTTTAACATCAAAATCTGCCGCTGGATATTAATTAGAACTCACACAGTAACAAGATCGGCAGTTTCAAAAGACATTAACTTGTGAGCACAAAACACAAGATACTTCTCTTTTCAATATGAATGAGCCTTTATTAGATAAATCTAAGACATATAAACTAATCTAACACGCACTCACACATTCCCCACAAGTTGCAGGAAGATAGAAAGTTAGGAAAGAATGAGTTTAAGAGGATGAATGTGAAATCCCAAGTTTACAGCAATATGTGAAATTGCCATAGACATGAACAAACCATTAATCACTTATTAACCATTGCACTGAGTTCCTCAATGAGGTTAAAATTATATTAGATAACACCAGTACAGATGTGAGTCTGGAGGTTACTTGCGTTGCCTGTTTAACGGGGGTTCCCTTTGTTGTCGCTGAAAAGGGGGTTTCCCGAAGTTGCTGATTGGCTGGAAGTCAGGAGTCGTTGAAGTGACGTCTCGGGAAGCCCGTGGTTGGGCGTTGGCTGAAGATGCAGAGTTGTGGGCTGGTTGAAGTTTCAGACGGGCACTCGAGGTCAGACTCGGAGACACGGCATTACAAAACTTAACTCAGAACATGAAACTCTCAAACGGAAAAGAAAAGAAACTAAAGTAAAAGAACAGAAGTAAAGTTTGACGAGACTAGGTGGTGTTTCTTCTCATCGTGGCTAAAAGCAGGCGTGCAGGCCGAAGCACGCTGGAACGGCACTCGAAGAACGTTAAAAGTGATGACAAAGCATGACTAAAAAGCAGGCTAAAAGCTAAAAGCAAAAGCTAAAACCCGGCATGACTGATGGCAAAAGCTAAACGAGAGCTAAAAGCCAAATTTGATGGTGTCCTGAGTATTTAAACTGGCCTTTTGGCCACACCTCAAATGTTGTCTTGACCAATTAGATATTGTCTTTTTCTCGGGGGTGTTGCATTGTTTGTCCCACCCATTCATAAATCATTTTATCTTATCAAGCACGTGGTCCGAATTTTCCCGCTCTTGCAGGGTATAATTTGGACATGATTCCTATTGTCATTGTGTTGGGTGAGTTTTCATTTTATTGTTTGGTATTTGTTGTCCTGTCTGTTCGGTAGCTCGTGGTCTGGGCAATCAGCGCTGATCGTGGCGGGGGTGCGCAGGTCACGAGCTGAGTCTTCCCCACCTGTCGCTCGTTCCCCAGCTCCCTTATATGTCTCTGCCTCTCTGTCTGTCGTCGTGAGTAGATTGTTTTGTCTTTGCCCGTGGTTTGTGCAGTGTCCAAGCTGCATTCTCACCTTCTGTTTTCCCGTCTAAGGATCCGTAGTTCGGAGATCCGGCAGTGCGAGTGGTCCGCAGTGTGCCGGCCAGCTCGGAGATCTCTGTGTGCGCCAGAGCATTTAATTATTGTTTATGTTATTTTGTGTTTTGTGGTCGAGAATAAAGATTCTCCTTTTCCCTACTCTGCATCTGAGTCCTCTGTCTAGCCCGCACCCCGTGACAGAATCTACTCACTAAAGAATGGATTCAGCAGAGGAGACGGAGCTGCGCCGAGCTCTCCTGCAGCAAGGCTCTCTACTGGGTCAACAGCAGGAGGAAATCGTGGCTTCTCGGCGCCTACTCGGAGATCTCTCTCCAACTCAACCAGCTAGCAGAACGGCTTGACCAGCTGCAGGCCAGCCCTTCAGCAGCCCCGTCTGTCCCACCCGCTCCTCGCCACGCGGAACCGCGACTTAATCCGCCCCGCTCCATACTCGGGTGAGCCCAACTCATGTCGGTCATTTCTGTCCCAGTGCTCGCTAACTTTCACTCTCCAGCCTTCCTGTTTCCCACGGACCAATCCAGGGTAGCGTTCGTCATCACTCTCTTAGTGGGTCAAGTGAGAGAGTGGGGAACGGCCATGTGGGACAGCAAGCATGACTGTTGTGTGTCGTTTGAGGCATACTCGAAGGAGCTGCACAAGGTATTTGATCGCTCGGCACGCGGGATTGAAGCAGCACGAGCATTGTCGCTGTTTCAGCAGGGAGAGCAGTCGGTGTCTGGTTACTCCATTCAATTCCGCATGCTCGCCACGTCCTGCGGCTGGAATGAGAAGGCTCTCTGGGATCACTTCCTCCACGGCCTGGCTGAGCATGTGAAGGACGAGATCTATTCTCTGGAGCTGCCTGCTGGCTTGGATGAGCTTATCGACCTCGCCATTCGGGTCGACGACCGGATTACTTTCCGAAGTTGGACCTCCGCAGTGCTTATCACTTGGTTCGGATTAGGGAGGGGGACGAATGGAAGACCGCCTTTAACACCCATACGGGGCATTTTGAGTATTTAGTTATGCCGTTTGGGCTTTCCAACTCCCCGGCGGTCTTTCAGGCACTCGTCAACGACATGCTCTGAGACATGGTCGATCGGTTTGTTTTTGTTTACATCAACGACATCCTGATCTTCTCCCCAGAACACGAGCGCGATCATGTCCAGCACGTCAGGCGAGTGCTCCAGCGGCTGCTGGAGAATCGTGTTTATTCGTTAAGTTGGAGAAGTGTGAGTTTCACGCTCAGTCGGTTCCGTTCCTGGGATTTATTCTCTCGTCTGAGGGTATCCGAATGGATCTCGCCAAGGTAAAGGCAGTTGCTGATTGGCCCACCCCAGATAGTCGTAGAGCGGTCCAGCGCTTTCTGGGGTTTGCCAATTTTTACAGGCGGTTCATTCGGAACTTTAGCCAGATCGCTCTTCCTCTGACTGACCTCACCTCCACAAAGAAACGATTCTGTTGGTCGTCGCAGGCCCAAGCTGCGTTTGAGAACCTTAAGAGTCTATTTATTTCGGCCCCTATTTTAACGACCCCTGAACCATCTCGTCAGTTCATTGTGGAGGTGGATGCATCGGAGGTGGGGGTTGGGGCAGTTTTGTCTCAAAGATCATCTTCGGACGAGAAAATACATCCCTGCGCATTCTCTGCGCTCTCATCGTTTAACCCCCACAGAACGGAACTATGACATCGGGAATAGGGAGTTACTAGCTGTCAAGCTGGCGCTGGAGGAGTGGCGGCACTGGTTAGAGGGAGCACGATTTCCGTTTATCGTTTGGACTGATCATAAAAATCTTGAGTACATTCGCACCGCCGCCAAGAGAATAAATTCTAGGCAGGCTCGCTGGGCATTATTTTTTGGACGTTTCAGGTTTACCATTTCTTATCGCCCCGGCTCTAAGAATGGTAAACCTGACGCGCTGTCGCGGGTTTTTGAGGCTGAGGCTAGACCCACCCTCCCTGTGGCCATTTTGCATCCCGAACGGGTTGTGGCTGCGGTCGCCTGGTGGGTGGAGTCCAAGGTCCGCACGGCACTGCGCGACGCTTCTGTTCCCACTGGATGCCCAGAGGGTCTGCTCTTCGTACCCGAATCAGTCCGAACTAGCGTACTACAGTGGGGCCACTCTTCTAGTCTAGCTTGCCACCCTGGAGTGACTCGTACTTTTAGGTTAATCAAGCAGCGGTTTTGGTGGCCGTCCGTGGCGCAGGATGCTTGAAGGTTTGTGTCGGCCTGTCCTATTTGTGCTACGGGTAAGAGATCCAATCGACCCCCAGCAGGGCTACTCCAGCCGTTGTCGGTCCCTTCGCGGCCCTGGTCACATATAGCGATGGACTTTGTTACTGGCTTGCCTCCGTCTAGTGGCAGGATGGTAGTTCGCACTGTGGTGGACAGGTTCTCAAAAGTGGTCCATTTTATTCCCCTCCCCAAGTTGCTGTCAGCGAGGGAGACAGCGACTATTGTCTTAGATCAAGTTTTCCGTATTCATGGCCTCCCGGTGAACGTGGTTTCTGACAGGGGTCCCCCAGTTTGTGTCTAGGTTTTAGACATAGTTCTGTCGACAGATGGGAGCGACTGCGTGGTTATCTTCCGGATATCACCCGCAGACCAATGTTGAAAGATGGTTGTCCAACCAGGATTTGGAGAGAGTTCTGCGCTGTGTGGCGTCTGCTGAACCGTCATCTTGGGAGTTCCAGGTTGACCATGGTAGAGTATGCGCATAAGCTCCCTCCCGGTCTCATCTACGGGTTTGTCTCCCTTCCAGTGCTGTTTAGGCTAGCAGCCACCTTTATTCCCCTCTCAAGAATCCGATGCCGTTGTTCCCTCCGCGCATGCGTTTATTCAGAGATGCCTCCGTACTTGGAGGATCGCCAGAGAAGCCCTCACTCGGACTGGCGAGAGGAACAAGGCATTGGCGGACCGTCACCGTACTAAGCCCCCACTTTACGTGTGTTGTCAGAGAGTCTGGTTGTCTACTAAGGACATTAACCCTCTGGAGTCGATTAACGCGTATACGCGTTTTGGGGTATTTTCTCCTGATAACCCCGAAAAGAACTTAAATTACACTTTCAGTTTTGATCGTACAGATAAGAGCAATACAGTTATCGAGTATGTGAGTTTTGTGGTTTTTTTTTTTTATACAGACATAATAACAACAAAACTTTGTGCACTTATAAAATAAAGATAACAAACAAGGAGTGTTGTCTGCAGCCTTTGTCTGCCCTGATCTTCAGTTACAAATGCGTCATTAAAATGAACTGTAACTCAGTGAATACTTAACGAAGAGACATGAGAGAAATATCTATAGAAAGCCTGACATGTCTACTTTGCTGCTGAAAACAAATATTCTGTGATAAAGTAATCCATATGAAAACAACGCGATGTGGTTGAGGATGAGAGATTTGGATTTCCTCAGAAAAAAGAATAAAGCACTTTATTCAGCAGAGATCATAAACATGAATAAGTCTCTTTTTATTTATTTATGTACTTGTACTAGTTTTCACATAACGTGTAAACATTTTACTAGTTAGACTTTTTCCAAAGACTTTTTCCAAACTATAATTCCTGACTAAATGTATAATCAAGTGAAATATTATGACGTTTCAATAACAATATACACTACTATACCATTCAAAAGCTTGATGTAAATAATATAAATGTAACAATAAATGTAACTAACAAATGTAACAATCATTGCTGTTCTTTCAATTTATCCCCCCCTTAAAAAACCTTAAAAAAAATATTCTCAGCTCTTTTCAACATTAATAATAATAATAATAATAATGATGATGATGATGATAATAATAACAATAAATGTTTTTTTGTAGAAAATAAGATTGTTAAAAGGATTTCTAAAGGATTGTGTGACTGGAGTAATAATGCAAAAAAATCAGTTTGAAAGTCAGCTTTGATTTTCCTAATAAACTGTTTAACTGCACTCACCAGTGAAATATTAAATTATGTTGTGGGATAATTAATTATATTCTAACTAAACTACAAACTACAAATATTTTGTCCTCACATTCTTTCTTGTAACTCATCCCTCTCAGTGACACAGCTGACTGAATGGCTCATTATGCAGCTCATTATGCAGGCCTTTGTCTTCTCAGGTGTGAATTCATGATAGTTGACGCCTACTCGCATATGACTTTTTACCAACAAAAGTGTCTTAGAAAATTTAAATCAATATATTGTTTTCTGCAAGTGAGTAAACAAGATGATTTTCACATCATTTAGAAAAAAAATTCTAGTCTACAAGCTCCAGTTCTCAAAATTCCTGGGAACCAATTTTCTGTATGTGTTTTATTGCCTTATTTCAAGTGATTTTTAATTTTTAGTTTTTCACTAACCACGCATAACATTTTTTTTCCTCAAAAACACAATCATGTACATACATGCTGCTCACATATTATTATAGCCCAGTTTGTGCTGATGACAGTGAGATTAGACTTTAGCCATTTAGATATTTATAAGAAACTGAAAAAAGCACAAATGTCAGGGCATGACAAAACTTCTCCAGGCCCCAAAATTACCCTTAGACTCCAGAGGGTTAACTTCAGACTGCCCTCACGTAAACTGGGACCCAAATTTGTTGGACCGTTTATTATTGCCAAAGTGCTTAGTCCGGTGTCAGTGCGGCTCAAATTGCCCCCTCAGTTTAGAAGGATCCACCCGGTTTTCCATGTTTCGAAGATCAAACCCGCCTTTCGCTCCCCCCTTCAGCCCCTGACCTCTGCCCCTCTGCCTCCTAGGCTCATCAAGGGGTCGCCAGCCTATACTGTATGGCGGCTCATTGATGTGAGGCGTAGGGGTAGCGGTCACCAATATCTGGTAGACTGGGAGGGTTATGGTCCGGAGGAGAGATGCTGGATTCCGGCTCGCGATATTCTGAATCGCGCTCTCATTGATCAATTTCATCATCAACGTCATGGTGAGTCCTGAGGTGGGGGGGTACTGTCACGGTGCAGGGTGCCTTCTCAGCTTCCCCTGCGGTCTGTCTGTCTGTCTGTCTGTGTCTCTGTCTGTCTGTCTCAATCAGCGCTGATCGTGGCGGGGGTGCGCAGATCACGAGCTGAGTCTTCCCCACCTGTCGCTCGTTCCCCAGCTCCCTTATATGTCTCTGCCTCTCTGTCTGTCGTCGTGAGTAGATTGTTTTGTCTTTGCCCGTGGTTTGTGTGGTGTCCAAGCTGCATTCTCACCTTCTGTTTTCCCGTCTAAGGATCCGTAGTTCGGAGATCCGGCAGCGCGAGTGGTCCGCAGTGTGCTGGCCAGCTCGGAGATCTCTGTGTGCGCCAGAGCTTTTAATTATTGTTTATGTTATTTTGTGTTTTTTGTGGCGAGAATAAAGATTCTCCTTTTCCCTACTCTGCATCTGAGTCCTCTGTCTAGCCCGCACCCCGTGACACCTATAACAAGAAAATTATACATTTGACAAATAACTGATGGTCAGAAACGTTTCAAGCAAGAAGATTCGAACACACACATACTAAAACATGAATATGATCCCTTAAGCTATTCAAGAGTTATTTAAAAAGACATACACAATAAGTGATTAGAAACAAAGTCAAATGTGTGGGTTACATAAATGATATGGAGTTAAGCAATGGACTGATATCCATTTAGAAGTCTTTTTTGAGTTCTTCAAGAGTTATTTAAAAAGACATGCCATTCTGGGGAGTGAGGATATGGATTTTGAAGACCAGAGGGGTTAACAGGTCTCTTTAAGCCGCGTTCAGACTGCACGATTTTAGCCCAGTTTTTGGCTCGCCGACAGGTTTTGAGAAATCGCCGACAAATGCCCGAAATCACAGGCAAATCGGTGCTCGTTCACGCGAGTGACAATCACGCAGTGTGAATGAGCAAAGACGGGATCTGAGAGAATCGCCGACGAGTCGCCGATGCCTGTGAGATATTTGGCATGCTAAATATCTGGATCTGTCGGCGATTCAAAATCCTGCTGTGTGAAAAGTGTTCTGACTGAAAACTACATCGGCGATGACCGACAGCCAATGAGAGAGCAAGATACAGAGCAGCGGGGAGTTCGGGGAGGAGTTATAGACTACAAAAACAGCAAGCATGGCTTCGTTACAGAAAAAGGCTTCATCTCGGTCTATTTGGACCCAAGAAATGGAAGAAAAATTAGTAGAAATTTGGCAGGAGCACCCGTGTCTGTTTGACGTTTCATCTGAGCTGTACCACAACCGGGTCGAAAAAGAAAAAAGTTGGAGAGAAATTGGTAATTCCCTTAAACAGCCAGGTGAGTAAAATAAGTAGATTTTCTGTCCCAGTAGGGGCTTCGTTCTCATAATAGTTAATAACAAAGGATACTACGTGATGAAAAAATACTACAGTATTTTAAAGTGTTTTTGAACCATACTATAGTAAATATACTACAGTAAATTGTAGTGTACCTCAATATTTACTATAGTTTAACAATTGACTATAGTTAATATTACAGTATGCTGTAATATAAACGAACAACGTGTAGTAAATACTATAGTATTTTTTCATGCCTTTACAAATATGTAAGCACATCATATTCTGAGCATTTTTTTTCTTTTCTTTCAGTTGAGGAGGTTAAGACCAGGGCTTTATCCTTGATAACACAGTTCTTCAAGGTTAATTAAACCCAAACCTAGTGGGAGTGGGAACAAACCCCTGACACCTAGGCAGAGGTGGCTTCTCAGGGTTATGGATTTTATAAAAAAAAACATATTGTTCATCGTCCATGTGAGACCACTGTAAGTTTACAAACACATTTTTCTCTATACACAATGTACAGATTGGAAACAGTCCTATTTCAGTCAATATATTTATCTGTACTTTTAATACATTAAATAACACCAGTTTTATTGTGTGCAAAAACCTACACAAATAAACCTCAATGTGCTAAAAACACAATGTTCTGTACTATATATAGCATACTCTGCATGCATTTTTAATGAAATTATTACAAAATAAGTTATGCTATGAGCTATGAAAGTTGAAAAAGTATTACATGTTCAAAATTATTACATTCATTATTAAATAGAAATGTATGTTGTAATAAGCAATGAATTTGAAAATGGTGAATGATGATAATTATTTGCCATTTACATAGAATTGTAATATTCACTGACACCACTGTTGTGTTTTACCTTTCTTCCAGCTTCATTTGCCACCCAGTGACCAGGATAACACAGAAGACCCGGACGACTATGATCTTGATTATAGTACAGATTCCCTCAATGAGTTGCAGACACCACTGTCTAGGCCTAATACACCAACACCTACATCACATACCTCCTCCCCTGTTGAATGTTTAGATTCCCCATCAACTTCCAGCAGAAATGCAGGGGTGGAGTCGAGCACAAGGGGAATAAAACGCAAAGCCAGATCAGTATCTGATGTTGAGCTGCAGAAGTTAGCTGTTTTGAAGGAAATGGCAGCAAAAATTGAGGTCGACCCAACACCGGATGCATTCACCACTTTTGGAAACCAGGTAGCGGCTGAATTAAGGCTACTTCAAGACACAGCTATTGTAACCAGACTGAAAAGGAACATTATGAACATGATATATGATGCTCAAGATAGTGAAAGAAATAGATCCTCTTCCTCACATTCACAATTGGCACCATACACATTCCAACCCATTGTTCCACCTTTGCCACCAGTACAGTCCTACACGCAACACATGCCACTTCAGGGTTCTCGACCTCAAGGTTTTTTGCAAACATTGCCACCCTATGATGTCAGTGAAACTCTGTGAAAAGCTGTTCTTTTGATTTACTTTGTTTTATTCAGATTGTTGTACTTTTCCTTAATAGTAAATGGGTTACTCTACTGCTGCTTTGTGTTAAGACAAATTTTATTTACTGTTATAAAAGTAATGTTAAATTTGCAGTGTTAAAAAAAAAAAGTCTGAATTTGTTCAGTAATGCTCAGGACTTTATTGAAAAGCATAGCACTTTTATGATTTGCACTTTATCAATAAATGTTTGACAGAAAAAAAAATCTGAGTTTGTACACGCTATTTGAAACATTGATGTCCAACTATACACAGGTTTTATGATCCAAAGACAGTATATACAAAGCAACACATGCCTCATGCCTAAGATCAATAATAGAAGCACCATGTTTTTTTTTTTTAAGAAAGGCACTTTTCTTTCAAATAAAGAACATTACAAGATGCTACAGTATGACATCTGACAGAATAAAGCACAGTGTTTTCTCCACTACAAAAAAAAATACTCTTAAATCCTTAATACTAAATGTGTTTCTCTTGCCAAGGAACACAACCTGAAGGTGAGACAAAATAGTCACACAGAAGGTTTCGTTGCATTTTTGCCACAACAGATGCATTGCGTTCCCTTCTATGATCCACTTTTTTGTTGGAAAGTGTTACTTGATTAATGTGGTTTACTTCAACTATGCTGTGGTCATTGTTCTCCCAGTCTGCAAAGGCTGGAGGTGTGTACGCCTCAGACCTGCGCTCACGGAGGAAGTTATGGATGCATAGGGAGGCCATAGTTGTAGGACCAAGAAATGTTTGTCCAATCAAAACGCTTGGCACGAGTGAATAACAATGTGCATGACATGTGAAAAACACACAAACCTGCTTTTTAACATCAATAGAAATGAATAAAGAAAAATTATACAAATATACAGAACACTCTTAACACTACCCAACCCAAAACATCCCATACACACACACAAAAAATAAAAAATAAATTTAAAAAAAATAAAAAATAATAATAATAATAATTCAAATCTCCAGTGAAGGTGTTGTCTCAACAAAGGAGATAATAGGATTTCACACTTTATAAAATGAGTTAACAGAGTCCCTGATGGAGTTAATTTTTTCCAGGTGTAGAAAGGACATTAATTCTTTCAGCCAAGAAAAATTAGAAGGGGGGCATGAGGATTTCCAGTGCAACAGTATTCGTCTTCTGGCCACCAATGAGGCAAAAGCAATAATATCAGCATGACGTTTGTTGTAAAAGCCATCAACAGGTGTTTATTCCAAAAATTGCAATTATTGGGCAGGGTTTCACAGAGACATTGAGAGCCTTTGACAGTGTATCAAAAAAAGAGGACCAGAATGAATACAATTTAGGACAGGTATAAAATGTATGAGTGTGATCCGCTGGGGAGAGCAAACATCTATTGCACCTATCATCTTCTATTAAAGAAAGTTTCTTCAGTTTAGCTTTGGTGAAGTGAATTCTGTGAACAATTTTAAACTGAATAAGATTCAAGCTAGCACAAATGCAGACAGAGTTAATTTTAGCTAGAGCCTTATTCCACAGCTCCTCGTCAAGCTACAGTCCCAGCTCTCTCTCCCAGGTTCCCTTGAGTGCAAAGAGAGGAGGGAATTGCGAAAATCGTAACAAGCCATAAATTGAGGAGATATGACTATGCGATTTCGGGAGAGACATTATATCTTCAATTAAAGTTTTCATTGGCTGGTGAGGGAAGGTATTAAAGTGTGCTTTAGCAAAATCACGCAATTGAAAGTAGCGGAACAAATTGGATCTAGATATTTTGAATCTACTCATCAAATCGTTGAATGATGCAAATACATGATCATCAAGAAACAAATCATGAAATAGAACAAGGCCCTTCTCTCTGAGCTGTGCAAAAGTTGAATCTAAAGTAGAAGGAACAAAAAGATGGTTACCGCAAATAGGCATTAAGGTGGACAATGCGTTTAATTTAAAATGACGACAAAATTGTTTCCAAATTTTGAGTGATGAGAGCACAATTGGGTTGGAGGTGTATTTAGAAGGGCGTTTCAAATTGGGGTCAAAAAAACTAATGCCGATAATGAGGATGATAAGCAGGAGTTAGCTTCTATTATACACCAATCGATATTCGGAGAATTACACCATGCATATATTTTCTGAATATTAGCTGCCCAATAATAGAAAAGAAAATTTGGAAGAGCGAGACCCCCCATCCTGTTTAGTTCTTTGAAGAGTTGACTTGTGTACACGCAGAGGCTTACCAGCCCATATATATGAGGATATAATGGAGTCGAATGATTTAAAAAAAAGATTTAGGAAGAAAAACAGGAATAGTCTGAAATAAAAAAAAGTATTCTTGGTAGAATATTCATTTTAATTGATTCAATCCTGCCTACTAAAGAAAGTGGAAGATTGTTCCAACGCTGAAGATCTACTTTAATACGGTCCACTAATTTAGTAAAATTTTCTTTACGCAATGACTTGAATGAGTTTGAAATATGAACCCCTAGATAACGGAAACCTGTAGAGGACATGTGAAAAGGGAGCATAGCTGGAGGAATTTGTTTCGCCAAATCACCTACGGGAAAACACTCACTTTTAGCATAATTCAATTTATAACCTGAAATTAATCCGAACTCATTCAACAGGTGCATTATATTATCTATGCAGTTAAGAGGGTCTGAGACATATAACAGGAGGTCGTCTGCATACAGTGATACACGATGCTCCCTTCCTCCTCTATAAATACCTGTAAACACTGAAGACGATTTTAATGCTATAGAGAGAGGCTGTATAGCTAAGGCAAAGAGGAGAGGCGAAAGTGGGCAGCCCTGACGGGTGCCGCGAGAAAGAGAGAAATAAGGGGATGTTTCAAAATTAGTTTTCACACAAGCTGATGGAGTGGAATATAATAGACGAATCCATGATATTATTTTAGGTCCAAACCCAAATTTTTGTAAAACCATGAATAAATAATCCCACTCCACCCGGTCAAAAGCCTTCTCCGCATCTAGCGAGATAACCATTTCTGGCTTTGATGACTTAGATGGAGTAAAGACAACATTTAGGAGTCTACGTATATTAGAAGACAACTGACGACCAAGTA
Source organism: Cyprinus carpio (assembly GCF_018340385.1). Classification (NCBI taxonomy): domain Eukaryota; kingdom Metazoa; phylum Chordata; class Actinopteri; order Cypriniformes; family Cyprinidae; genus Cyprinus; species Cyprinus carpio. Next base: position 114,746 of record NW_024872920.1, read on the forward strand.
TAAAACCAGTTTGGTCATCTGATATAATTGACTGGAGATGAGCTTCCAAACGTTTTGGCCAATACTTTAGCTAGTAATTTAATGTCATTATTAATTAGGCTAATAGGTCTGTAACTGCCACAAAATTTAGCATCTTTGTCTTTCTTTAATATTAAGGAAATCAAAGCTTGGTTTAAGGATGATGATAGGAAGCCTTGATCTAGGGAGTGATTGTACAGATCTAATAATAAGGGGGATAACTGAGTGGAAAACTTTTTAAAAAATTCAGCAGGGAAGCCGTCAGGGCCAGGAGCTTTGTTATTTTTCATGGTTAGGATACAGGAGGCTATCTCTTCCAGGCTAATAGGCTCATCGAGGCTGTTGGCTATATCAGGACTTATCTTAGGTATCTCTAATTGGGAAAGGAAATACTGAATAACAACAATGTCTACGTTGGCTTCTGATTTGTAAAGATTAGAATAGAAAGAAGAAAACTCTGAGTTTATTTTAATCGGATCATTAATAAGGTTATTTGAGGAGTCATACACCTCTGTGTGATTAACTGAGAAGCAGTTTGATGTCTGAGCTGAGATGCTAACAGACGGCCAGCTCTATCTCCATGCTCATAGAAGGTTGCTCTTGTGCGTTTTAGCAGAAACTCTGCCTTGTTGGTTGTCAATAAGTCAAATTCAGTTTGTAGTTTTAGCCGTTGTGTCTCTAAAACAGGGTTTGGTGACCTGGCATTTAGCCTATCTATCTCTAAAATTTTATCAACGAGTTTCTGTTGTTTTAATTTCCTAGCTTTAGTCCAATATGCATTAAAGGAAATTATCCTCCCACGTATAAAAGCTTTAAATGTTTCCCATAGAAGTGATGGCGAAACCAAATCTGATTTGTTGGTTTTCCAATCAAAAAAATCAATGTTCTTAGAAATATAATCGCAAAATTCTTTATCAGCTAACAACCCAGTATTGAGCTTCCAGCCTCCAGCATGTCTACACAAGTTTTGTGAGAAAGAGAGGTCTAAAATGTGCGGGGCATGGTCTGAGATAATTATCGCTGAATATTCTGTAGATTTAACTTGAGATAAAAGAGCCTTGTCAATAAAAAAATAATCAATACGTGAATAAACATGATGAACATTTGAAAAAAAAAGAAAACTCTTTTGCAGTTGGATTAAGAAAGCGCCAAGGGTCTACGCATCCTGTCTGATCTGCTAGAAATGAGAAGGACCTAGACATTGACACAGGAGCTGATGACTTGGGCTGTGAGCGGTCCAAACTTGGGTTAATTGTGCAATTAAGATCCCCGCCTAAAATAAGACGATGGGTATCCAAATTTGGAAGATGGGAAAAGAGCGAGGTCATAAAAGCAGGGTTATCAAAGTTAGGGGCATAAACGCTAACTAATATAACAGGTGTTTGGTATAAAATTCCAGATACTATCACGTAGCGCCCATCAGGATCAGATATTACGTTTTGTGGGACAAACCTTATACGTTTGTGTATTACAATTGCGGTGCCTCTAGATTTACTATTAAAGTTTGAATGAAAAACTTGACCAATCCATGGTCTACGTAGTCTTACATGATCACTAACCCTGAGGTGAGTCTCCTGTAAGAAAACAATATCCGTAGACAAGCTCTTTAAGTGTGAGATCTAGCCCTTGACCTTTTAATTTGACCACCTAGACCCCTAACATTCCAAGTAACAAATTTAACATTATGACCAGCCAGCCCTTCTGTGTTCACTTTAGGACTCATAATTTGTTATCGTGAGGATCTAAGAGAAAAAGAAAAGAAAAAAGTTTGAGACGAATAAATTAAAGGTGTGAAAAGATAAAAAAAAAAAAAAAAAAAAAAAAAAAAAAGAGAGAAAATAAAAAATATTATACTTACAACTCTGATGCTCGTCTTTTTGAACATGACGAGTAGCCAGAACAACAATTCACACAACCGATTAACCACGTAGAACTGTCAACTCCTAAAAGTTAGATATACACCCAAAGCAGCTATCAAGGCATAGATATCTGCCGAGAAACTATAAAACGAGGCCATAGTTATTTTAACTACCTTGTCTGGCTCCAAGCATATGGTGCTCCTAAAAACTCGTAACTTGTTGGCAAGAATGCCGAATGCATTTTCTACCACTCGCCGTGCTCTGGACAGACGGTAGTTCAGTACCCGTTGACTGTGCTCCATTTGCCTGTAAGGATATGGCTTCATGAGATCACACCTCAAAGGATATGCCTCATCACCCACAAACATGTATGGCATCATTATGTCACTGCTGGGCAATGGTTCGGGTGGAGGAAAGTTCAGCCGGCCCTGATCCATCGCTTGGCGCAAGTCTGACTGAGCGAATAGTCCAGCATCAGAAACTCTACCTTGGGTACCCACAATGGCATAAATGAACTTGTAATTGGCATCCACAGCAGCCATCATTATCACAGAGAAGCTGGACTTGTAATTATGGTAGAGACTGCCACTTTTTGCTGGAGGCTGTATACGGATGTGTTTACCATCAAGCGCACCTAGGCAATGTGGGAATTGCCATTTAGATTGAAACTCATGGGCTATTCCCCGCCATTCTGCCTCTGTGGATGGTGTCTAGCAAAAGAAAAGAAGAACAGTGAAATTTGAACATTTATTACACTTATATTTGACACAGTATACAAATAAAACAGTTCTGAAGCACTGTAAATATGAATTCATTAGGCGTCACTGACTACTACCAAATAAATATATTAAAATACAAAAAGCAGTGAGCTTTTTAAATGCAAATACTGCTTTGCATACTCTCGTTTTGTGTACATTACTGGTAATCAGTGGTGGAAGATGCATTAAGATAATTTACAAAGTAAAATCACGTTTTAGTTATGATTAATATGTGACCCTGCCTGTGAAAACAGGCAAAGTTGTTTTATTGGTGATTTACAGTTTTCCACATAAAATAATCTTACATAATGTAGAGAACATTCTGTGAATTCATAGTCTTATTGAGTCAAAGATTAAAATCATAGTAAAAATTAATGATTGTAATCAAACTTTGATGTTCCTAACCTCATATTTACATAATGAGACTAGCTTGGATTTTACAGAGTCACATATAACTGATGCATTTATTTGTATATTGCATTTTAATGGCATAGATCTGTACTTTTAAGCTAATTTTACTAAAAGTTATACATTATTTAAAGTTATTAGCACAGCATTTTAGTAAATGTTGGTAATCAGAGAGTACCTTGAGGAAGTCTTTTTTCATGACCTTGTACAGAGCGGCACAGGTTTCCATAACCATCTCAGAAATAGTGCTGACCCCAACCCTGTACTGGAAACTGAGGGAACTGAACGTTTCACCTGCACAAGAAATAAAGTAACTACAGAATATAGAGCAATATACACAATAAATAAATAAATAAATAAATAAATAAATATTGATTGATGAATTATTTATTTGTCTGGCAGACCCATGTTTCCTGAAAAAGAATGCATGGTGCTAGGCGCTCTCTTGGGGATATTGCCCGTCTCATTTGTGTGTGTGCTGCTTGGTTTATGGGCGGTTATTAGAGGCAGCAGAATATTGAACTCCTCTGCTGTCATCCGCAGCAGCTTCCTGAACCCAGTCTGATCATCCATCTATTTGTATGGCGAGCACAATAATATAGTTTAATAGAATCTCTAGCTTTTTAATCAGAAAAAAAAATTCAAACAGAATGAATAAGCGTACACAATTCTATTAAACAGAAACAAAGCACAAACATTTGCTTGACCATCCGCAACAGCACATTGAAAAGTTATGTATTTACCTCCAACTCTCGTTGCAGAACACACAATCCTTGTTCCTCGCGTCTCCCCAACCATTTCCTCCTCCATAATCTTCTTTTCTTTTTCTTGTTTTCGCTGCAAATCAGCGCACAGGCAATTCTTACTGCAAGCTTCTTGCGAGCTACCATTTTTAATAATAATCCCAGTCTCACTCATAGGTCTCACTAGAGGACTCCAGTCTTGCACGCGTGATATTGCGTTGTTTTCTTGTCACATCTTGCGTGTGTTTGGTTGTGAAACGTAGTTTGCGTGCCAGACAGAGTTGTCGGCGATTCTTCCTATTGTAAAGTCATGCAGTGTGAAACCTTCTGTCACCGATCCATCGTGCAGTGTGAACACAACAGAGACTGAATGCTGGCCAAGATAGTCATGCAGTGTGAAAAGAACTCTGACCCGACTACTTTGAAAATCGTGCAGTTTGAACTCGGCATTAGGAATTTCAGTCTGGTTCTGCTAGGTGGGGGGAAGTCAATCCAACGATCTTGTTTACTCTCATGGCTTTACATGTGAGGGTCAGACTGTCCATCTCTTCGATTACTTGCCCCAAATCAGACAATCTCTTCTTCGAATTGAAATTGTCAATAATTGTTCTAATGGTGTTAATGTTGAAAGCTGTTCTCTGAAAGAGTTGGTTAGTTATCTTGCTTCAGACTATGGTGCTAGGAGTTGATTTACAACATCCTGCCTTTCTGTGGAATTCGGCTCATGTTTCAACCAGGCTCCCGATCGAATCTTTAATTTGTCTGGTTCAGGCCTCATACGCTACATATATCCCCCCTTCGATTGGCGAGGTGTTTAGCTGAAGACATCGTCGATCGCTGGAGAAACAAAGGCAGAAGAAGCAGTTTTTTCAGAATTTAGCAGTAAGAAATTACTTGTCATCCAGTTTTTTATATCGACTATGCATTCCATTCCATTTTTAAAATTGGTATGTTTCGCCAGGCCGCGAAGAAATATAGAGCTGAGTATCATCAGCATAACAGTGAAAGCTAACATCGTGTTTCCTGATGATATTTCCCAAGGGTAACATGTAAAGCGTGAAGAGTAACGGCCCTAGTACTGAGCCTTGAGGTACTCCATACTGCACTTGTGATCGATATGATACCTCTTCATTCACTGCTACGAATAGATGGTGGTCATATAAGTACGAATTTAAACCATGCTAATGCACTTCCATTAATGCCAACAAAGTGTTCTAGTCTATGCAAAAGAAGTAGTGTGGTCAATAGTGTCGAACGCAGCACTAAGATCCAATAGCACTAATAGAGAGATACAACCCACGATCAGATGATAAGAGCAGGTAATTTGTAACTCTAAGGAGAGCAGTCTCAGTACTATGATACGGTCTAAATCCTGACTGGAAATCCTCACAGATGCCATTTTTCTCTAAGAAGGAATATAATTGTGAGGATACTACCTTTTCTAGTATCTTGGAAAGAAAAGGGAGATTCAGGCATATTTAAAACAAGAAACGAATAAATTAAACCTGCACAATTTAACTAAATCATTGAAACTCTAAAGAATGGACTTATTAATAAAACGTCCTCATGATTAAACTCAAGTTCTCGAAATAGACACGATGTAAAAAAGAGCTTCATTAATTGACAACTTCAGTCTTCTTTACTTGCTTTCATGTAATTTAAGTAAAAAATAAATAAATAAATAAATACACTGTAGCCGCATTTAAATGCAGGTTTGTATAATATTCCTAAAAATATAAGTGCAAGATTTGTCTACATATTTTATCTTCATTACAAATCTTGTTTGGTTTTATTTTGGATAATTGCATGTAAAAAAAAATATTTGCTTAGTAATGCATATGCAAAACGTGATGTTTGTGCGAAAATTATTACGCGTGCATGACAGGGAGGAGCCCCCTCGGTCATGTGACTTTTTTCCTAATAATGAAATAACTGAAAATTGTGGTGTCCCGCATACATGAGAAATATATCTACAGAAAGCTTGAAATGTCTTTTAAATGAATCAATTCAAAATGAAAGCATTATGTAATCTGTGAGGGTTGTATTTCTCTCTAAAGGCGAGTCCATATGGAGAGAGTCAGCACTGAATTTCATCTTGCAGCCGACAAGAAATAATTTGTTTATTAATAAATAATTAAAATGTCTCCTTTTTCACAATTATTGGGCTACTTCTGCCTGTGCTTTGTGGAAAAATTAATGCATGTGGTTGGGGTTGGAATATATTAAGGCTCATTATGGATTACAGATGTAAATTTAATATAAACCTGCGATTAGTTGAATAATGACAAATGAACGACTAGTAACTAGAAAAATCTTACGTGGGAGGCAGATCTATTAAATACCCTCTAGACATCAACAAGTTTTTAAAGAATTTTATACTCGTTTGCATAAATTCTTCTTTCAGAACGGTCTGTAATGGAGAGATGTCTTAACATAGATTTTTCCTCTGAAACACAAAAACGAAAATTGAAATAAAATTGATATTTTATGTTTTGAGAATGGCCAGCCCTTTTCTGCAGATATTGTGCTTCTGGTTTGTGCATTTTAAATCACATAAAGTCTACAAAATATATAAAAACTCTTGTGTTTTTTGTCACGTCTGTAAAAAAAGCCTATAAAACATGTTCATTAACTGATACTTTACTGATGTCTGGACTCTGTTTCGGATTTAGAGAAACTTCAATATATTGTTCATCAATAGGCGACATTCTGTGTAAATTTATATTTCACACTCTAAAAAATATTGTATGGACGCAACAAAATAAAATGGCCGACGCTCCACTCAGGGCTCATAGTTCTGATTGGGCTCAACCCTCCCCCGCGCGTTTGAGACACGCTGCCGAGCAGAGTACGAGCGGAGCGATTCTGACTGGAGCTTGGAGAGGAGTTTTTAAAAGTCGGAGCGTCATGGTTTTCACTCGCTCCAGCACCGCTCCATCACGAGTACAATTCATGTAAACAACCCGTAATATAAATGCATATTTAGCAAGAATTCACATGATAAACATATTTAGCTATAGCTTGATACACATAATCTCTCCGATTTTAAGATTATAATGACGGCAATAGTCGAGGGTTACAGGCTAGTTCTCAAGGAGTTTGTCTGTTCCTTTTACTGATTATTTTCGGGTTAAAGCATGATTTAAACAGATACAGCACATTCACACGCAATCGCTGTCGCAATAATGCATTCAAACAAATTTAATTTAACAGTGCTGCTACATCTGTAACTTATTTTTAAATCTTTATTTAATGAGTTGATGTGTATTTAAAATAACTGACGAAAATGTACTGTTATTTTTTATCACAAACAAAATTTGCACAGCAGAAAGCAGCATTTATACCTTTTAATGCTGACAATGTTATTAGTTTTGGCGTTTGGTAGGAAAAAAAGTTTGCACACAGTAGCCTAATCCCATTTGAAACTCTCCTGTTATTTTATTTATTTATTTTATTTTATTTTATTTTTTTATAGGCTACGTTATGAACATAACATTTCAACTTTATCCACGGAGCGAGTGCGGAGCGGTGTTTCTGGTATCAGTGATCACGGAGCGGAGTGATTATTAAATGCTCAGAGTGCGGAGGGAAATTGTTGCAGCTCCACTCTCACATACTCTGATCTGCCGAGTGAGAGAGATGTTTCGCCCTATATGAACAAGGCCGTCTGGTGTAGACACGGTTAGACAGTGTCTGCTATATTTACAAATAATTGATATAAGAAATAAAAATAAATTCATAACCTAAACCAGCGGCATAACAAGATGAAAATATAGACTAGAAAATATATTTATGTCCTGTCCATGACACTGACTCACTGCGGAGCTGCCAGTTTTAATCTGAACAGCTCTTAAGGCCGAGTGGATGGTGCATGATGGGCTAGTATTAAAAAATAAATTAATAAATAAAATAAAGGTCTTTCCAGCATTAAGGTAATAACATTACTGCTTTTTTTAATCATCGTATTTCAGTTATAATTTTGACTTGTAAATGATAAAGAATTATATTAAAACTTGTTTTAATATTGATTTTAAGTAGGGAGGCAAAAAAATCGATTTAAATCGTAAATCGGATTTTTTTGTGAAAAAATTCGGGGTTTTTTTTTTTTAGGCCATCGCCCAACCCTAATGCAACAGGGTTTTTTTGTTTGTTTGTTTGTTTTTTTTATTTTTTTTTTATTTTTATTTTTTAGTTAAGGCAACCTCCTCTGAAATTAAGTTATAATAACTAATAAACTTTATTGCGCTATACAGTAGTCAACATTTGAAATGGATCAAACCTTTCTTTAAAGTTGTTTTAAAACCAATAGGCCCTATGTCCTAAAAACCTGTTCTGCAAGTTTGAAACCCTCATAAGACACTTTGCATATGAAAGACCAAGAGATTCACACCTTTATCTCGACCCCCACAAGCTATACAGAACTACCCCCAAAAACCCCAACCCCCTCCAGCTGAACTGAACTCGGTCTGTTTTTTGGCTGTGAGGAACGGTGTGTTGTCATGTTACTGGGGGTTGAAACATGCCTGCACTCACAGCAGCCTTACTCTTTTTATTCATTATTTTCTCGCAGCCCATATTATTATTATCACTAGACCAAAATAACAAATTATCAATTGATAATCATTATTTTTGAGAAAATCGTAGATGTTTGTGAACGTAGACGTTTGAGGAAGGCTTTAAGACCAAGCGGAATCCTCTGCACCTGCTCCCGCTTCACAGCGAGTGCGAGTTCTAACTGACCCTGCTTCACCGTCCGCGGTTTGATTTTATAAAATCAGTTTGAGCGAATACAACTCATTGATCATGAGCCCAACATTTAGCAAGGTGGGAAAACATTCAGTCTACATGGAGAAAGTCGTATTTCATTGAGCTAATGTTGTTGAATAGAGATTAAAAAAAAAAAAAATCTAGTGTAGGCTATATTCTTAAACTTGGAGCTCATTATATTGAAGTACAAATCCAAACACCAGAAGCAACCTACACTCTCTAAGTGTTCTTTCATTGAAAAGTATGCATTTTATTTATTTAAAGGGTTATTTGTTTGAAATAATATTTTAGTTGAAAACTTTAAGTGCCATTGTTTAAAAAAAATGCATCATAGAAATGTTTCATAGACCTTCAGTTGTCATGCTTTAAAATCCAATGGACAGACATAGGCCTATATTATTGTACATTACAAATATTTGGATCGTCCCTTATTTTCTTAAAGAGTAAATACTTATTTTCTTCAAGAATAAACATTATAAATAAAGAATAAAAGAAAGAACCTCTATTAGCACTTATTTTGCATTTCTGAAGTTAATTTGCAACTCTAATGATGATGTGACTCCCCTGACAGTGACACGTTCCTCTAAATAAATAAATAAATAAATAAATAAAACCTTGTTAGAGCTATGTGAGCGATTAATAGATTTAAAAAAGAACAAAAAGTGTGTGCTTGGTTTCCGAACTGGAAAACGAATAAAGCTCGTAAAAAATATGATGAAAAAGTCATGATAACATATTATTAATTAATAGAAATAATTTAAGCAATTAAAACCTTTTTTAAAAAATACCATATTCAACTTGAATTTCAATACTATTAAACTGACTTTAAAATCTCAAGGAGTTTTTAAGTTGAAACGGTAAAATGTCACAGTGCATGTTAAATAGTCTAAATTAACTTGTATATAGTATCTGAAGACCTTGATTGCATGTTAGCATAAAACTAACAATATATTTTGACTTTTTTTTAATGAACAATTCCTGTATATAATATGTGACAGCAACCTTTATATCAAACATTTTGAAATCGTCCACAGCTGAGCAACGCGAGAGGCAGCTTGAGCGCAGTGCAAAGTGAATGTGATGCACAGTCTTTTTCAGATGCAATGGAAAAATAAAGCTGGATAAAATTATAGCTACACGAAACTTGTAAATTGTTAATATAGTATAGATTAGGCCCCTACTCTGTTCCTAAGTATATAATGTAAATTTGTTAACCCACAATAACACATTTTAACCGATTAATCGCCTATTTTCGTTTGCTGCATTTTTTTTAAACACGCTACAAATTAATTAAATTTGTGAGTTGCATTTTATTACATTCAGAAATAAAAACGGCAGGCCTAATATGCTATAGGTTAATGTACCAACAGGATATTTTTAGTTCACTTTACAACAAATCCTTTAAATTTAACAAATTTATCAGAACAGAACAAGAATTACAAATAGGCTATATAATTCTAATGGATAAATATAACTGCATATAATAATATAGGCTTATAAACAAAACAAAAATAATAATTAAAAATAATTTAAAGCGATACAAAAGGTTGGGCTTATCTCTCTCATTCGGGATAAATTCAAACATGTTGCCCATTTGAAGCTAAACTCTTATTCATGAGGTAAAATAGGCTTTGGATTTCACACGTGTTTCAGTATTGACGAAAAAAAAAAATCATAATGAGTAAAAATATGCCAAAGTGGACCACTGCTCGCGCCGCATGGCTCGGTGAACGACTGCTGTTTCCAATGAATATGTGCGTGTGAGGCACCAGCGCGATCAAAGTCAAAATTCACAATTATTGGTCAGACAGTAAAGGCATAATTCAAAAATGCAAAGTGTTAGCAGTTTGAAAAAATCAAGAATAATAACCGAGTTAATAAGAATTATTTGTTGGTCAGACAGTAAAGGCATATTTCGCAAAAAGGGATTATGATATTCAGATAAGCCGAAAGGTTTAACATTTGCTTTTATCCGTATTATATCTATATTTTATATTTGTTGAACTTTCTTTCATTTTTTGAGTAATTGCCTAAGACTACTCTTAAATGGCTTTTGATGTTTTGTATGTTATATTTTTTTTTTTTGTCTTCCTTTATTTTACTAGTTCAGTTCGGGAACAGTCCCTTTGCGCCACAGTCTCTATAGTGATTTTGCAACTGAATACTAGTGGTGCGATAAAGAGTCTACTATTGTGCTGAGAATTTAACTGTAGAAGGGACCTGATATTCAATAAAATAACTTTGCACCAGTCTTCTGCTGTCCAATCCTTGTATGTCCTGCAGAATTTTAGTATTTGCTTGACTTTTTCATCATTTTCAATGATGAACTGCCTTTAACTGTCATTTTGCATTATTTACACACTGTTTTCCTAATTAATGTTGTTCAGTTGCTTTGACGCAATCTTTTTTGTTTAAAGCGCTATATAAATAAAAGTGACTTGACTTGACTTGACTTTTTCTTGGAGAGAAGTGGCTTCTTTGGTGCCTTTCTTGACACCAGGCCGTTGTCACTGTGTGTGCAGATGCTCTCACACCAACCTGCCGCCATTCCTGAGAAAAGCTCTGCACCACTGGAGACACGATTCCGTAGCTGACTCCTCAGGAGGAGACAGTCCTGGCATTTGCTGGACACTCTGAGACATCCTGAAGACTTCTTCACTGCAGTCGAACCTCTCTCCTTGAAGTTCTTGATTCGGTAAAACAATTTCCTTGCATGTGAGACCATTTTGATGCAAAGCGATGATGGCTGCATGTGTTTTTTTGGAGGTATCCATTGTTAACAAGAACACAATGATTGGAAGCACTTCTTCCCTCCTTTTATAGCAATCAGTCTGCTCTTACAGTCTAATTAGTATGATAGTGATTTTACCTGATTAGTACTCATCCACACTTTCACATTTGCTGCTGATATGAATAGTCAATTAATGTTAGCTGGTCTTTTTTGTGTCAGGATCAAAAAACTATGAAAATATTATAATTTTTATTTTTTAATTTTTTTTGGAAAGTAAATTTTTTGGCTAATGAAGCTTTTAGCAATTATTTAGAATACATCTGATCACTCTACACAATAATCTAGAAACAACATGTGAATGGACACCACAAAAAACTTTGCAAAACACAAAATTTATGTCACTGCCAAAACTTTTGGCCATGACTGTATACTTTTACAGTTGAGTGCTTAACATCTTCATGAATATCAATAGTAAACTTGCCATCACTATTGGAATGTGGTGAAGTGTAGTTAAAAAGCATGATGTAGATTTGTATGTGATCCAGCATTCCTTATATAGTTTGTACAGACAGGGTATTTAATTGCTAAGCCTGTTGCTTGGCTCTGGTTTAGCTGTGATCTGCATGCTTCTGGTGTACAGTTGCAGCACTTTAGCAGCTCAAGCATTTTTTATTAATAAGTCATTTCAAAGAAGGCTGTGCTCTGTGCATGGCTGACCTTGTTTTACCTGATGAGTTTGTTGACCGAACTGGCAACTCAAACCAAATATGACTAACAGGTATGATATGACTCCCTACAGAGCCTCTAAAGGGACATGGTGTCGAAAAAAATTCAAAGTTATTTGCATCCTCTTGCAAAACTTTTGCGTTCTCTGGCAAAACCTGTTATGACAAACACTTGCTGTTTACTTTACACCTTGCAGTGGTTCGAAGAGCTCAGACAGCAAATCTGGTATACAGTTTATGAATAAAATATACTAGGCACAGGAAAGCAGATGTGATAATAAAATAAATGGAACACGCAAATCTGTGCCTTGAACTAAAAAACTGACTAAATTACTTTATACTTGAGCTCAAGTTCAAAATAAAACTCTGTGAACTGCTCCTTTGTGAATGTATGGAGCTGTCTGAACCACTGCAAGCTGTAAAGCAAACAAGAATGTTTGTCCAAACTCAACAGTTTTTTTAGGGAATCCAAAAGTTCTGGAAAATAAATTTTTCCTCCCGTCCAAATCTTTTTCCACTGCCATGTCCCATTAGGGGCTCTGTAGCTCTCTGTGTCTGTCAATACAGGGTTGCGAGGCCGGTGATGACGGAAATACCCCTTAACCCCCCCCCCCCCCCCCCCCCCCCACGTGTGGACATTTGATCGGTTTGCTTGAATTGTTTGGTTTGTCCAAAGTTCATCCCCTGTTAGTTCGTTGTGTGTGTGCCCATCCTTTCAAGTGCTTTATTGTCAATTCTTCCACATGTACAGTACATACATACAGAGAATTTAAACTGCATTACTCTCAGATCCTTGGGTGCATACAGATAACACCAACAGTAGAGCATAAAGATAGAGATTAAATATAAAATACAACAATACAAATAAAGGCATGTTAAAATATAATAATAATAATAATAATAATAATAATAATAATAATAATAATAAAAATAAATACAGTTAAATTAAATGAAGCAGCACATGGCACATGGCAGATAGAGTGCAAAGCAGTGAAGAAAACAAACATACTGCAGATAAAATGATTGTAGTGTAGTGTCATTTCATTCTCTTTTTATCCTACAGTAAATCAACATGCACATTCCTTACAGACTGGAAATGAACATGCACTTTTACATGGCAGAAGAGTGGTGCAGGTCTCTGAGTAATAGACACAAATGGTGAATGAGATATGAGGTAAAATGTTGACACAGCTTTGTCCTATAGCGAGGGGTTTAATTGAGATGCATTTAATCGTAGCAGCAACAGGGAGCAATATTCCTTCCTTTTTTTTCTTCAAGACCCTGAATCTGCTTTTGGCAGAAGTGAGAATGTTCATGTAATAACAGAGGGCTTACTCAAGAAACCCAAGAAGCCAGCAGACCTTATAAGCTCTGGAAAATGTCTCACCCTTTACAGCTCTTTGCTTGAGCTTGCTTAATGTTAATATACATTTAAAAATAGATCAAGGCTGTGGCAATGTTCTTCTGCTGCATCTGAAGCAGTGATGGCAAAGAGATCATGTGAGATCCAGTGAGATGTGTGTTTTGCTTTTTATTTTGTCTGAGGAAGTGTAGAGTATATTCCCATTCAATGTAATTCATCCTACCTTAGTGTGTGTATAGAAACACTGAACGAGTCTTTACACTCTATCCAGTTATCCAAACGGCTTCTGCACATACTTCTGAAAGTAGAGCGGTTTTTGAAGTCTGCCTCAAATGTGCAGATCATTGTAAGTACATGCTGGATTATTGTTGAACTGCTTTCTCAACACTAGATCACAGGTCAGTGGACTTTTTGGTATAATTTATCATTCATAAATCAAGGAAACAACATGTCTCCAACTCAGAATTATGATTTAAAAATAATTACATTTTGGTTCTGAATAAAAGATTTATAATTCAAATTAAACCAAAGACAAAAAAGTATTTGACAAATGCATAATAATAGGTAATAGTTATTTAATAGTTATTAATAGTATATTGTGTATAAACTGGCATGCAAATTAGCACTGTATATTGATACAAATACATGTCCTGGATGTTGCGATTCTCAATGTGAGTTTATGTGGTACTGAAAAACAATGTTAAAACTAAAACTGTAAAAATAAATGAATAAATAAAATGACAGAAACATCACTCATGTTTTCATCTGTATGAATTATTTTCAGCACTGCTGCTGTAATTCTGTTCTTTGATGGTCTGGATAGTTGGACAAGGCCAAAGCATA
>NW_024872920.1:129580-129774 GCF_018340385.1 Cyprinus carpio
TACACATCACCCTGGACTACATTTCCCATGTTCCATTGCACTGATTACACCCTCACCTGCAGCCAATCACACACACTATAAATACCAGGCCCTAACCACAGTTCAGGAATGAGTATTGTTTGCACATATCACTACGTCAGTGATAGCAACGTTACGGAGCCATTCCGAGTTTCGCCTAGTTCCTAGTCTTGTTC
>NW_024872920.1:130082-222305 GCF_018340385.1 Cyprinus carpio
CGTCTCATTCCCTCCATATCAATGACACACACCCCAAAGACAAATAATCCCTCAGGAAAATCAAGAGGAAAACATGAACTGACACTGCAATGAGTCTGAGAAACAGTGTTGAACAAATAACAGTGCTTCAGTCTCTATAAGGCACACAAAGAAAACAGTGTACACTCACACACACACACACACACACACACACACACACACAGATTCTCATTACAGTAACATTATCTCTCTCTCTCTGTTACACACTGTTATAGAACCGCTTCTACATAGCCAAGAACAAACACATAAAAAAATAAAACAGCCATTTTTTGACGAGGGTACTTTCTAATCTTCTGTAGTGTTTTAAATGGCACTCTTTATGAATCTTGATACAAAGCAGAGGTCATATATCATGAATGGAAGCTGCTGAATCTGTGCAAACACTATTGTGACTTTCTTCCACATCTCACATGATTAAAACCCTGATCGTCTGATTTTACATTCTAGCAATAAACATTACACAGACAAATTACACAGTCAAATAAAAGACATTTACAAACACATAAATTAAACTGCCACTCAAACATTTTGACGAGGTACCAATAGACAACTTTTAATGTTGTGAAAGATTTTAGTAGTTCAACCTACTACAAAGCAGGTTAAGGGTTTGTGTCTTTAGCTTTAAACAGAAGCGTGAAGCTACTAAAAGCAAACTACTGAGTTCAGCTCGTCGATGACTTTTCTTATAGACACAGTAAGCTTTTCACATTCTTCACTGTTGCGTACGTTTGAGGGATCAGTATATAAATTAGGATCTGCATCAATGAAAGCGGCTCAAAATTGGGACTGTGTTTTGTATTCTCATCATCATCACATCTATACATACATTACATCGTACTCACTCCAATGGGCAAACCATGTACCCGATATTACAAAGAGTTTCTTAGGAGAATGAGATATTCAAGGTCTGAGTGGCTAGCTTTAGTGTTCAATCTGAACGAGCGTCCATTTCCTGACATCTGCTCCAGAAACCTGTCGAGTGAGGAAACCCTTTTAATGCGTTTCTATTAAAGCTCGAGTTCAGCGCTTTGTGTGTGTGTGTGTATGTGTGTGTGTGTTACAGTGCAGTCCGTGAGTTTTGACGCAGTCTGTGCGCTTTGGTCTGAAATGACAAGGACATGAAGACTGTGACAGTCTGAATCAGAGCACTGACATGCACAAGCTCCAGGAAAGAGCTTATAACCAGTTTAAACCAGCTCATGACCAACTAAGCACCAGCTCAAACCAGCTGTCATGCTTCAAAACATACCTAACCAGGTTTATTCAACTGGGTAGAGAAACACCATCTTTAACAGTCTGATGTTCACTATCTAAAGGATCATCGTGATACACAACAGTCTGTCACACTGTCCTGACTGACAAACTTCAATATAAAACACCCACACTGACCTGCAGATCATCTGAAATCTTTATATGACTGTGACTCTCACCTGTTTCACACTTCAAGTGTGAGTGAAATACAGTAAATTCAAATGTGAATTCACCCTGAAAGCATCTTTTCATCTGTGCAGAGATTTATAGGTAATTACGGTGACTATATCATTTACGTTTTACATAATAATGGTCATTAATTGCCTGTGAAATCTGTTACCGTTGACAGAGGGAAAATTCATCTGACTGGTAGCTAAAATTATTTACTTGACTTGACTTTCTATAATTCATATCAAATCTGCACATTTTTGCAAACTAAATTCAATGAATTAGATGAATTATGTTCATTCATTTAGTCCATATTAGTGTGTTGTCACTTTAATCGAGCAGGAGCAACGCAGGGCCAGTTCTTGACAGCTGTAGAAGGGTGGGCTGGCAGATATCCTGGGTGGGCATTTTCCTGTGGTGGGGGGTGGGGGGGTGTTGTATTGTAAGGAGAAAAAGTCTAAATATCTATTCTGTAGATATTGCTATATTAACTATAGGCTGATATGACCAAAGGAAGGATCTACTTTCTCAAAGACAGGACACACTATGGATATATGTACACTGAAAAAAAAAAAATTTTTTTTTTGTTGAGTATTAGAATATCCCTTTTTTGTTCTTTTTTTGATGTTTTTTTGTTTCTACACTGGTGATTTTTTAAACTAATGCTTTCATTTTTTACCAAACAAGGCCATACTCATATTTAGAACATTAGGGGAACTATTGTTTTGAAAATATTAAGACCAGACCTCTATGGTAATGGTAAAGGAACTAAATAAATATGATTTTTTTGTAAAGTGATCAATCTTAACTACAAACAATATTTTTATTTTAAAATATGCACCCATTCAATTTTAGATGTATTCCTAATATATTTGAAAAGCGCAAGACAAGAAAAAATTCTATTGTTGATCACAATAATTATGAATTACATGAATCAAGTAAATGACAGCCTAACTTTCAATTCAAAACTAATTACAGAATTTGAAAAAAAAAAAAAAAAAAGTAGAGTAGTTTGCATCACTGGATAATACAGTCGAGCCGACTGTTGCTAAAATAAATATTTCTTACATTCAACATTAACAGCAAGTCAAAGGGGGTAAGCTTTCAACTGTATAGCCTATATGCATTTTAGAGGCTTATATATGCTTGTGCCCCGTCCATGCTATGAATGCACGTTATTGAATTATGTTTTTTTTTCTTTTAGAACATTAAAGCTGCTCAGGTAATTTCAGTGGTAGGCTATGATATATATTTGTGTATTAAACTCCTCACAACTTGCAAGCTCCCCGTGATAGCGCACAAATATTTCTGCCTGTTTTCGCTCCTTGTCAGCCTCTGCGTTTCTGCAACAGACTGAAGCCTCCGTGTGAAATCAGTGCGCCTTACATTCAGCTAATAAAAGAAATATGCTGCAATTTTCCTGGGTTAATTTTATGATTGTTTAGGCAATCAAGCTATAGCTTAAACATTTCGAGAAATACAGTCCGGCTTCAGATTAGCTTTTAATATAAGCACAAAAAATTCGTAATCTTATCTGAAATTTCCTGATTTGGTGGCCCAGCCCGCCTCTGAAAATGAATTTAGGTGGTCTTTGTGTAGTTCTGTTTTGGTGGATTTGGCGGTATATAAAAAGATTTTTTTTGTTGTTTATCCGCGGCTCGGCGCTCAATGAACAACCCATTTCTTAACATGCACAGTGAAAAATGATGCACTACTCAGACTTTTCGCGCCAGAATCAGGGCGTTCTGCAGTTTCGAAACTGAAACATCATCAATATTTCCCATCAAGACAAACCGCACAGACTCATGGACTGTGTTATTCTGTGTGTGTGCACATGTGTGTGTGTGGGTGTTATCAGATGCTTCTGCAGCTCCTGTCCCTGATGAATGAGGTGAGTGAAGGCATACGCTCAGCATCACCAGGTTCGACTTCGGTCATTCTCAGCAATCACTCCATCTGCTTCTCCAGCACCACCGCGCAGCTGGTGGCTGCTTGTCCGCTTCGCCATCCCTCTCCATCGAGCCCCTCAGGTGCACCAGATGCAGAGCACCTTGAGCGATGCCACGCCGCTCACACGCCATTGTAGAAAGTCCTGAGTGGTGACAGTGGGGGTGGGCTTAGAATCATGCTAGTCCATGCCCAGGACAGACCCCGAGCTCCAGTTGGGCGGAATACGGAGGTCTGGAGGGAGGCGTGTCTTCCCTCACAGTAGGGAAGCGGGGTTTAGAATCTCATGCTGTAGTCCATGCACCTGGGAAGGCAGACCTGAGCTCCAGATTGGCGGGGCCCAGGGGTTGGAGGGGTGTATCTTCCTTACAGTAGGGGGCGGGGCTTATAATCATGCTGTAGTCCATGCCTGGGACAGATGAGCGAGCTCCAGTGGATAGGGCCAGGGTCTGGAGGGGGCGATGTCTTCCACCTGATGGGGGGGCGTGGTTTAAAAATCATGTTATAGTCCATGCCTGGGGACAGACAGCTGAGCTCCGGTGTGGAGCGAGACCCCGGGGACTGGAGGGGAGGTGTGTCTTTCTCACCAGTAGGGGGGCGGGGCCCGTGGACGCAAGGCATATAGAGTGCAGCTGGTCTGGAACAGACTGTTGTCCATTGGGGCAGGTGTGATCGTACTCGATGGATTAACCCGATCGGCACAACCCCGGTATGATTGGGCGGACGCATCTTGTCTTGTATACCGTCCAGACTGGATGCTGCTGGAAGTCACAGCCGGGACCTGATGTCCACACTCACCTGGTACCTGCGATCTCCAGGTGTTCACGGTACTGGGGGGACTTATAGCTGAGAGCTTCTGGAGAAATGCTTGGTCGATATCTCATCAATCTTCCCCTTCTGTTGGGACAAGAAAGAACAGAAGCTGAAGCTTCAAATTAAGTTCCTCACATGGTTCCCAATAAATCATTCAACGTTGTTATGCTAGTTGTCATGACGTTGTTTATGTCAGTGGCTAATATGTTCAGTGATCAGGCTGTTTGGCTGATCTGAACACTACCTAATAACTCAAACAGTGATGATGTGTGTGAACTCACCGGACCTTCAGCAGAGCAGATTCAAGCCCTGGGATGCCTTGGTTTGGGAATCGTTGGCAGGGAGGGAATGATTTTAATCCTGCTGGAAGAAAACAAGCAGTGAAAAACATCTATGAGACAGTGGATGCAAAAACACACAGACATTAGATAAAATGGAGGTGACCTTTCAGCAGTACTTGTTTTTTGCATAAACCGCGACACTGACCCTGACTGGTCTTTATTCATAGCACATCCCAGTAGAGTATCCTTGAGTATTTTTATTCTCTACCCCTCATACAGAACCCTTTTGCACATGTTTACATTTTCAGATGTATATTAAATGTATAGTTAGTATGTATATTAACTACACTTCTTCTGCAAGCCGTCTGGCAGATTTGCGGACTCACGATTGCCTGAATCCTGGCATCTGAGCGAGCCTCTAGACCCATGTTCTCATGTGAGCTAATGGCGCAGGATCTACAGATCCATCTGTGAGATCAGAGCTACAAGCTTCATGATCGTCACTGACCTCTTGCCTGCGTGGGATGTTCTCAAACTGATGAAGAGGAAGACCATGATGGTGATATCGGTCCCTACAAGGATCAAGGCCAACATCCGGGATCTGAGAGACGGACAGATTTATTACACTTAGAGCAGCAGCTTTCAGTCGTGGGAGATGGGCTGATATACGAGTATGTGTAAGTGTGTGTGAGCACCGACAAAGCACTGTCACCATTTGTCGACGAAGATGAACTCGCCCATACACTCCAGTGTTTGTTGCTTGCGGAGGCCGCAGGCGCACACTGAACTCTATATCTTCCTAACCGGCAGATCCAAAACTCCACATGAGGCTGGCGCAAGAAACTTCCATTACCTACAGACCAATAGACTCACAAAATGCTTCATATTCCATTCCTGTCTCTCTTCCCCAGTTATCAGCAAAAATGGAGACATAAGCAGATCTCTGCGTGCCTGCACCTTCCAGTTGTCTGGCTGAGCGAGGTTTCTGTGGCTCAGACGTGTAGACGCATGATCAGTTCCTCATGCACTACAGACTCCACCGATGCAACCAGGGACACTAAAACACTGTCGGCCGACTTCCACCGCGGGATGCTCAGTTCAGCATGGCGTTACGACGCCAGGTTAGAGGGCGGGTCAGGGTCTCCACTGGGGGAATAGAAGCACACATGAGACTCATTATCAAACATGATGATGAGCAAACTTCAGGAGAAAACCTAGAACAGGAGAGTTCATGAAGACAAACTAAGCTTTCGTGAAGCCTGAATGTTTACAACCGTGGAGGCCTAATGTAGGTTCAGTATTTTGACGAGTATGAGCGAGCAGCAGTGCAGTCTCGATGAAAAACTCTCCATAGTGCTTGTTATATACCAGCAGCATCTTTCGTCCAATAGGTACGGTCCGATAGATGTTAAATGTTCTTCATGCAAGCGTCAGTGCCAATAAAAAAACCTTTATTTTTTTCAGAGTGTAGGGAGCAAGATTAACATACAGACTAATCATTGTATATAACTGTATATTAAACTGTATGTGTGAATGATTGGAACAAGGAAAAATTAACCTAGAGTGCGAACAGACTGCAGCGCTTCATAATGACCACCGCTTGTTAGAGCGATGTAATGACCCCAGTGTTAGCGTCCACCCTATATGCGACCACGCTCCACGAAAAGCTTCAGAGGTGATGGGCCCGATTGGTGCCGCAGGTGCCGCCAATGCTCATGCAGTACATCTCCCAGACCTGAGTGTGTTTGGCATCGGCGAAGCAGTTGTCGATGCCGCCGCTCGCGTAATCAGGACACTCCACGGAAGTGCGCTCACTCGCCAGCGGCGATGACGATCTGTTCACCATTCACAAGCTACCTCTACGGCACAAACACTAATCTGGATGTGAGAAATGATGAGAAATCCGCCAACTGAACGTCCACTGCAGATGCATTAAAGACACACCATGAAGTGTGCCTGGTTCCGCGTCTCACCGTGGTGTACAGGAGCCGCAGTAGGTGACGCTGTTCCGATTGAAGCGATCGGATCGCCACCAGCAGGTGAAGATCTCCATGTTACATGAAATGGCAGCGGTAAATATAAATGGCCTTTTGTCATCTGCAATGGAACAAACAAAGACTGAAGCAAGATCTCAAAGACATCTATTGCTGTGTAGTAGTGATAAATTACATGGAAGCAAGCTACAGTGAGAGTCAGAATGAAGACAGAATGTATAGATTGTACCGTATGTTTAGCCTGTTTTATTGTGCACAAGAGCATAATTTAAGCCCATATGTCTTTACTAACAAGAAAATATGCCTTCTATCCCCAGGTCCACAGCTGCAGTTCTAACTACACAGAGTCGGCGACGCTGTTTGTGAATGTTCATTTGAACTGTGGTTTGAAACACAAGAATCGTTGAACCATGTTGGTAACGATGTAACTTGAGTACCATAGTTAGCTAACGATGCTTTTGGGAACCGCTTCCCCAGAATGGATTGCTAAAACATCTCCCCAAAGTAAAGTTGTATTAGATGTTGTCTATGATATTTCCATGCCTCTTTAAAGTGATGTGGTAATTTCTTACCGCCGCATCATCAAGCGTGAACATACGCAAAAGCGTTATGAAGAAGAACATCTCATTTTGTGGTCAGCTTTTAGTTTTACAACAGCTTGGACACATTTCCCTAATACTCAGGCTCCACTTATTTACAGCAGCAGTCTATGTGAGCTAAACTGTGAATCATTGCTTTGGCACAAAAATACATCCCTTGAATGACTACAGCTTTGAAATGACATCAATTCATTTCTTACTCAGACACAAACAATGCCAAAATTCTATGCACCTACAGCCAGTTAACACATTTACATACTCTTTAAAGGGGTCATATGATGTGATTTACATTTTTCCTTTCTCTTTGGAGTGTTACAAACTCTTGGTTATAAAGAAGTCCTTGTAAATCCAAAGGAGATATTCTTTATAAAAAGTTGGAACTCTTCCAGCCCCTCCTAAAAAGCCTCATTTAAGCGCCCCCCACATCTCTCTACTGGCTATCATGGGACGGCTTTGCATAAAATTCAAATGTTAACACAAAGAAAGAATGCGTAACTTTTATTCTCTCTGTTGCTGCCGCTGCCATGGTGTGTTGTGGAGACGCTGTTTCGTTCAGAAAGTTAAACTTCTACCTTTGATCTTCCAAAAGAAGACACAACTAGAAATCAGTGGTTAAGTTGTATTTACAAAACTGTTCCAGACCAGTTCAGTTCCAAATATACAGACATCTGTGCGAGTGCATTTTATGGAGTACTGTTTCCCTGATCCTGGGAGAGTAGACTACACTGCCGGCGCTTCTGACTCACAGTCTGTAAGTACGTTTTTTATATTTAAATGATTTGTCACTGATGATTCAAATGCAAGTTTTGAGAAGTGTAGTGTCAGTTGCCTGTTGTTTCTCCAATCACAAATGCAGACATGGTTTTATTTTTACACTTTTGTTGGTGATTTTTTTGGCAAGCATAGCGATGTAAAAAGAGAGTATAACATATAATATATAATTATGACTTATAATCAGTAATTATGTCCCCACTGGATGCAACAAATGCCTCGTTTGTAATGGGTTTTAATGTTTTTTTTTCTGGTTGTCGCGGACGCGGCATCTGAAAGTAGCGTAAAGAGGTGTAACATTTCGCCCAAGCGAGGTATTCAGCCAATCACTAAGCACTGGAGAGTTGGACAATTATCTCTTTCTGCTTTTTAGATTAAATACACCCAGAGTTGTATTAAGATCCATATTCCTGGTTCTTCCAAGCTTTATAATGGCAGTGAATGGTGCTGCTAAACATTGAATCCCCAAAAGCGCTCAGTCTGTCAAAAGTCAAGTGTAATAAATGCCTTCACTGAAGTGAAGCTGATGCACTTGTGTAAGAGACAGGTCCAGCAGATGACATAGACATATTCTTGGCAGATTACTTTTTATAATGGATGGATACACTTTATTAGATTTCCCTACTGGACTATTGAATATCAACAGCCATTCCCTGCCATTATAAAAGGCTTTGGAAGAGCCAGGACATTTTCTTATATATAACTCCCAATTGGATCTCATCCGAAGAGAAGAAAGTCATATACACCTAGGGGATGGCTTGAGGGTGAGTAAATCATGGACTCAATTTCATTTTTGGGTGTACTATCCCTTTAAGTTTAAGTTCAAGCAAAATTTAATATGAGAGCAATTTTGCTACATTTCTACAGTAATACCATAACGACATACAATAAATTCTAAACCATATATTGAAATACCATCAAAAGTGTTAGATTTAGCTGAACAACTACACAGGTATTAGTCTTTTTGGATTTACCTTACACCATCTGTAAATATCCTGCCCGAACATGTACAACAACTCCTGCTAGATTTACAGCCATCTATTTTCAGGTTTGGATCACACAGCTATACTGTTCTGGACTCCTGAATTAAAATACCGGCACCCGGATCATCAACACACTGACCTGTACTTACATAGGCTACATGTTCGATTTAATGACAGCAAACATTGCAAACACAAGTAAACGCCCATTAGTGCCTTCAGTGTGCAACAGATTATGGCCATGTGAAGCTGCATGCTAGCAGCTACACACTCCTACAAACACAGACACAGAGAGAGCTGCCAGACCGAGGAATAAACCTAGCGATGAGCAGCTAAAATCATCTGAGAAGCTCTAACTTGTGATTTGAGATCTCAGATAAACTCACCTAATCAGTTTTCACATTAAAAAGTTAATACAAAAAACATTTAATGCTACGATGCAAAAGACAAGCTGCTTATTAATAGTTAGCAAGATAGTTGTTATATGGGGTAGAGGAATCTAGAATAAGGGACATGCAGGAATGAGGCTATGTGCTTTATAAGTACTTACTAATAAACAGAGAAAATATGCTAGTAATAGTTCACAGGTATGAAGTATAGTCAATAAATTTACATTTAGAGCCATTTTATATTAATGATATATTCAATTTATTCCTCAAATGCCCCATTACTTGGATTTCAAAAAAGTCTTCAAATTAAAATCTCTTAACTTTTCTCTTCATAAAACCTGCGAGAAACCTATATTTAGTTATTAGTACAGCGCAGGTATTTTTACTTATTTACATCTCTACACACATTCCTCTCTCTCTCTCTAAATGTGCTATATAAACTCCGGGTTTTAGCGGGTAAGTTAATGACTCTGATCTGTTTGTTTAGTTGCCTACTAAGTGCTTTATTTACTTACAAACAGCCTGTCCATCATATGTCATCGCCACACGTGAAGATAAACCCAAGCCTAAATGAAATCACATCCAGAACTTTCACTACTAGGCATTTCTTTCACACACAAAGGCACAAACAGATCAAGCTTTTGAAACAGTGTTTGGGAAGGTTACTTTGGAAATGTAACAGGTTACAAATTACAAGGTACCCTGTTTATAATATAGTAAGCAGTGTAACTATTTCAATTGCTTAATTCATTTTAATTACAGAATTCATTTCAAAGCACAGCCACCACAGAATCAGACTTTAGCACCTCTTTTTACTTTGAGATCATTCTGAGATCAAATACAGATTTAAAATAAAACAGATATAGTTTAAGCTTTGTGATGATATTGTTTTTTGAAATCAAATCTTGACATAGCTACAAAGGGCAAAATACTGGAATCTTTTAACAATGTCTCCTTGCAAAAAAACAGTTCATCTTTAAAAAATAAAGCATATACTGCACATAAACCCAAATATGGAATAAAAACAGTTATCAAGTAATTAAGCGTGTGTTATTCGTTGTCCTAAACTCCTGAAAGATTTTAGAGCAGTCAATAAGATTTATGAAAGGAATCAATCATATCTGTGTGTGTGTGAAAATATTCAGATCTTTGTATTCACGTTAACATTTCATAAGTAACTATAATTACACATTTTTTTCTCAGTGCCTGTAGCAGATTACAGTTACAGTTTTTGTAGTGCATCAACAAGGATTTGGTCCAGTTATAATGTGTTATAATGCTTCTCATCCGGTGTGAGGAGTTCTGCAAACCACACCCCAATCATCAGCCCCTCCTCCTCCTCCTCCTCCTCCACACCCCTCGCTTTCTTTAGGTTTGTTCTGTGATCCGTGCCGAGTTCTTCACTCACACCTTCCTGATGGCGACTGTAAGCGCTACAGTGGACGGTCATCCAGTGGGCGTCAGGAGCAAGCACAGCATCACGCGTCTGCAACACAAACAACACTGCCTGCTACACTTCATCCTGCATGAGCTGACAGTAAATACATACCAGCGCACACACACACACACACAGGTGTAACAATAAATCACACATCATGCAGAACTTCAGAGGTACACGTTTAAAAAGCCCCTGAGATCTGTTGACAAAGGCTGATGGGAACTGGAAATACTGGAACCCTCCATGATGTCACACAGACTCTAATTCACTTAGCTTTCCAGTCCGCGTGACCGGCTCCAAGACGATTTATGTAGTGTAGTCGAATATAAGATGGACAAGCCTGTCAACACCCGTAAACAGCTGCATCACCACCTTCATTACCACCATTATTCTTCTAATAAACCTGCATCACCGCCAAGCAGCCGAAATCACCAAACCAATATTTGACCATTAGTTACCTCCGCCGACTATCCACACAGTTGACGGTAAAGAGGGTGAAGCGAGAGTTATTACATAATGATGATGAAGGACAACCATGATGAACATTAAAGACTCTCTCCATCACATCAGATCATGTTGACTGGAGAAATGGTTACAAAACCACTCAAAAGAAACTCGATGCGGTCCAGTGACTGTAGCCTCTCTGCGAAGGACCAACCTTTGATCTAACTGTTACACAAGAGCAGAGTGATGACCATGCGTTACAAAAAGCGTCTTGACGCTGTTGTGAATCGCGGCTCTGAAATGTCACGATGTTAGAGTGTGAGGCATGGGTGGAATTACTAATGCTGAGTCAGGATCTGTTTCTTCTGTCTAAGAGTTCTGGTTCGAGTGAACTCAGCCCAATACTGCGCTCCTGCGTGACGCGGTATAACAGAACAAAATAACCTATAAAAAATGATTATAGTGCTGTTCCTTACAAAACAACATCTCTTTTAAAGGGGTGGTTGTCTGTTTTTTCTCTCTAGGCTTGATTGTTGTGTTTATGGGGACAGTCTAACACATGTAATGCTGCGTCCAGAGCTGAAAAAGCAGTGATAAAACACTGATAGTATGAAGCTTTAGAGTCGCACTCCGCTGACGGTGACAGACATGTTACATGTTCATTTAGCATTACTTATACTTCCGCACATTTACAATAAAGAGCACAATTATCTTCACAGAGCCAGCTACTATATATTCAGAGGAATGCCAGGTTTAGTAGATGCCTAGCTAAGGAAGCAATGCCAGAGCAGGGAAAATTAGACTTGCTTAAGAATGTAGAAAAGAATCTTAAACGGACCTGTCTAAAATCACAGCATGAGTCCCAATAGACAGACAGAGTTTCCTTCCAGGAACTTCAGACAGAGTTCCATGTTCAGTTCTCATGTCTTTCGCCATTTGAAAGCTGAACACCTCTACCTTACTGTGAACCCGACACTCTCTTCTCAAACACTGACGGTTAGGTCATGGTTTCTGAATGGACAGTCTCACACACATGCTCTGCTGTTCATGAAGAGAGCTTACAGAGGAGAGAATGGAGTAATCCTGATAAGAGATCTATGGACACCAGCTTACAAACACACCCAGCGGCAGCGATCTGGAAATCAGCAAGTCCCTGGGAATGAGGACTAAAACCAATTCAGACCAGATTCACTCCCCCACGACACAACAGTGCAGGAACGCACACCAATTCAATGAAACTGCAACATTACACAAACTCAACCCCAGCACTCGAGGAGTAATTGGGTTTCGTTTATAGGTCACATGATGAATGTTCATACAAACCCTAATAAGCTTCTCCTTTATGCAGGAATGTTTAGCTCCTCCAGACAAAAAAAAAAAAAAAAAACAAAAACAGCAACCATCCCTGCCAAACACAGCAGGGATTATCATAAAAGTATCTCACAGAACAAACGCGCAATTTAATCGGAAAAATTAGCCAGTCCTCACTTTGAGTGGTTTATTATGAATCAACATGAATGATTAAATAAACCTGAGTGCAATTTCTACGCCATGGACTACAATAGGAGGCCTATGCATCTTCCGGAGCTTGGCCCTGAATAATACATAAATATACATTTTATGGAGTTGTCTATTTAAACAGAGTACAAAAAGCTCACCCTTGATGGCAGAGACCATTTTACACTAACTCTGCCCACCAGTGTGTGGTCGGACCAGCAAAAGACGCAGCTCATGACCAGCTAAGGATCAGCTTAACCAAGCAGTCACTAAAACCAGCATCAATTACAGCTCAAACCAGCTAAAGACAAGCTCATGACCAGTTCAACCAGCTAAAGATCAGCTAATGACGCGCTAAGGGACCAGCTTAAACCAGCAATAAAGCCCAGCTCATGAACCAGCTAAGGAATCAGTTAAAGACCCAGCTTCTGAACACGCTAAGGATCAGCTTAAAACCAGGGGGCTATAAAGACCAGCTCAAACCAGCCTAAAGACCAGCTAAATACCAGTCTAATGACCAGCTTAAACCAGGTCATGATCAGCGAATGACACAGCTAAAGACCAACTTAGAACCAGCATAACAGCTTCAAAACCGTGTAACCCACATCTGCTGTCTTTGCTTCAACAGGGAATTGATGGGCGGTTAGAGTGTTTTTCCAGCCCTGCACAGAAGAAAAACAAACTGACCTTTACTGTCCCAGGTTGACACATGCAACAACACAGATGACGCTGTCATTGGGACACACGTTAATGAAGATATCAGATACACTGGGGATGATGAAAAGTTCAGCGGCTCCAATGGGACAAACAAACTTCAATTTAAATTCAATTCAAGTTTATTGTATAGCGCTTTTTATGATACAAATTGTTGCAAAGCAACTTACATAAAATAAGTTTCTATAATATTTAGTTAATAGCTTATCGGTGTGACTGTCAGTTTATGTGCATTATGGGCAGAAAAATGTCACGGAAAAAAAAATCAATTAAGATGTAATCAAACAATCAGACGAATGTGAACACTATTAACAGCCAATTATTATATGATGCAATCACACTTGTAGCAATATTTGTTAGTTCTCTATGTTGTCTCAGGGTTAGCATCATCTGAGGTCCTCTGAGGGGTTGGTAAATCCTAGTTACCACGGGATGTAAATCCAGCAGAAACAGAGAAACAAATAGACATAATTAGCGTAGCTGCTGTTCCAACCAAGTAAAATTAATTAGTTTAACCCAAGCTAAAGAATAATAATGCGCTTTTGATCAGATCCAAAATTATGAGATGCATTATTTTATTAATTCTTGGCCAAAAGAGGTGTGTTTTAATCTAGATTTAAACAGAGAACAGTGTGTACGATGAACCCGGAACATTATCAAGGAAGGCTATTCCAGAGTTTGGGAGCCAAATGCGTAAAAGCTCTACCTCCTCTTAGTGGACTTTGCTATCCTAAAGGTACTACCAAAAGTCCAGCATTTTGTGAACATAGGGAGAGTGATGGATTGTAGAGTGGGTAGAAGACTAAGTTAGGTACGCAGGAAGCGCTAAGCCACTTAAGGGCCTTATAAGTAAGTAAGAAATAATATTTTGTAACTGATATGGAACTTAATAGGTAGACAGTGCAAAGACTGTAAAAGTTGGGCTAATATGATCATATTTTCTTGACCTTGGTAAGGATCTAGCCGCTGCATTTTGGACTACCCTGTAGCTTGTTTATTGAGGATGCAGGACAAACCAGCTAGACAGTGCATTACAAATAGTCCAGTCTAGAGGTCATGAATGCATGAACTAGTTTTTCTGCATCATAAAACAGGTAACATGTTTCGTAGCTTGGCAATGGTTCTAAGATGGAAGAATGCTGTTTTTTTAACATGGGAAATATGCTTTTCAAAAAAGACAAGTTACTGTCTAATATAATACCAGATTTTTGACAGTAGAGGAAGTAACAGTACATCCGTCTAGTTGCAAAACTTTAGTCTACTAGATTCTGTGTAATGGTTTTTGGTCCCAGTAGTAATATCTCTGTCTTTTCTGAATTTCAATAGGAGGAAAAGTATTGGTCATCCAATCTTTTACATTTTAACACTCTGTTAGCTTAGTAATTTAGATAGGTTTCATCTGGTTCCAATATTTTTCTCCTTCTGTGCACGATGGAGTTTTGGTTCATATGCCGCTGTTACCTCTGGCTTGGCTTAGTTGGGGACACTCATTTACAGTGATATCATTGAATTGATCGCAATTATTGCACAGATACTATTTAACTGAACTGAGCTGCATGATGACATCAATGAATACCAATGATGAACTGCCCTTTAATCGTCATTATGCATTATTGACACATTGTTTTCCTAATTAATGTTGTTCAGTTGCTTTGACGCAATCTTTTTTGTTTAAAGCGCTATATAAATAAAGGTGACTTGACTTGACATAACAGTGGAAACTAATCCCGTATTTTCTAATGATAATACCAAGGGGCAACATGTATATTGAAAATAGAGAGGAACTAGGACAGATCCTTGGTGGCACTCCAGATTTTACTGGTGATAAATGAGATGACTCCCCCAATTTAAATAAAGTGATAGCGATCAGACAAGTATAGGCTCAAACCATCTTAAAAGCCTGCCCTTGGATACCGGTATGTTCTGTGTCTGATCTAGGAGTACGCAGCATGATCTTTGGCATTTTGTCGCAAAACTCGTTTTTGCACTAAGATCAAGTAAAACTAGCAATGAGATGCAGCCTTGGTCTGACGCAAGAAGCAAGTCATTTGTTATTTTAACAAGTGCAGTTTCTGTGCTATGAAATTCTTCATAGAGATCATTTTTGATTTTGGGCTACAAGTCTGAGCTATAGAAGGCTCATGTGTGGCTCAGATTTGGGGATTCTGGTTTACTTCAAGCTGAGAATTGGTACCAATAATAAAACTATGTTCCAATGTTTGAACTCTGACAGACAGATCCTTCAACTCAAAGATTTGTTGCAGCTCTTGCTCCCGTGCAGCTGATATTGAATGCTATTGGCTCATCTGCGCTTGAGCGGGAGGGGCCTTACCGATTTAGGTCAGTTATGTTTTTAGATGGTTCCTATGACCCTGCTATAAAAACAGTGTTTTTTAAAAAAAGTAATAATGCTAATGAGAAATCAAGGAAAGGGAGTTGCAACAGCCACAGAATCACTCTATAATTAAATAGTTACAATAAGATGGAAAAGTCTCGACCTTCACACCAAGAGCAAACAGATGAAACAATGACTGAAACACATAACTTCCTTACTGTTACGGCTGGCTCGTAGACTGCAACAAAATAAACACTAAGATTGGCAGGACAAACAAATTCTTTTACAATAAAGCAATTTATATCAAACCAAGAAAAACAATTATCAAACAATCAAAAGAAAGCAAACGACGATCTAGGGGGGAAAAATAAGACAACCGCGTGTGGTTATTAAAGTAAACACTATCTGGCACTTCAAATAAATCTAGCAAAGGGGATGATTAAAGAGAAAATAAGGAATATACAAATTACAAAAGTAGGGGGAGTACACAGTGAGGGCGAAGCGAGCCACCTCTCATTTCAAGTCACCCGGTCTTTATACTCTGAGTTAGTCAAGGATTGAATTAACCTGTTTGCCCAATTAACATCTGCACTGGTGTAGCAGAGCCAGCAGGGGCCAAACAGGCAGGCGTAACACCTTCCCCCACGAAGGTATTCCTCTAAACGGAATGCAAAAAAAAAAAAAAAAAAAAAAATTGAATCTCGCCATTTATCCCACTCTACTTGGTTCCTGATTCCTGGGCCTAGGAGACAGGAATAGAAAAGGAAGAGAGAGAAAAAAAAAAAAAAAAAATAAACCGGCACAAGACAAAAATTTACAAGCTCACGCTGGGATAGGGCATCAGCAATGACATTTTCAACTGCCCCCGAATGTGTTTAATTTCAACGAGAGAATGGCGTAAGAAGAGACTCCAACGCATTATACTCTGATTACGATCCTTTCATCCGATGTAAAAAAACACCAAAGATTATGGTCAGTTATCAAACCACAATTTGGACTTGCAGATGATCCCAGATAGACTTCGAAATGTTGGATAGCTAAAACAAAGCAAGAGCCTACTTTTTCGATATAACAGAATAAACACGCTGATGGACCTTGCATTTTTTGAATAACAAAACTGGATGTTCTACTCCATCCTGAGACGTTTCTGTAGGGAGGCAGAGCTCCGGTCTCCAGTGTCGCTAGCATCGATCAGCCAGCTAAACAAAAGGTTTGAAAGAAATCTGGTTCAACAAAGCACAGGAGCAATAGCTAACAGTGCTTTTGGCACTAATTAAATGCCTGTTGGGAAACAGTACTCCAGTTAAAAGATACTGTAGTACTTACAAGATCGAGTAAGGGTGCTGTGCTACAAGGGATTGCAAAGTTATAGGCAACAAAACCCACCGATAATACCCGGTCATTCCCAGAAAACCTATGCAATTCCATGCGATTTTTTAAGGCACTGGAAAAGGCACAAATCGACCCTCAATCTTAGCTTCAGATGGGGCGGATATGTCCATTTCTACTATTTACCGCGAAATAGGTGACTGTAGCTTTCCCAAATTCACATTGACAAATTTAAAGTTAAAGAGGCCGCAGTCAAACAAACAAATAACTCCACTTATTTGGGCATAGGTGATTGACCAAGATGAAACTGTACAAAACCACGTCGTCCAAATTAAGCCTCCAAGCAGACCATCATCAGACAACACCCGTATTATAAGGTGATCTGGAAAAGTAGATGGAGCAGTTTTTTCGAATGCCAAACGGCAAACAATATATTGGAGAAAGTCATCAGGTGTCACGAAAGCAGACAGTTCCCTTGCTCTGGCGTCAATGCGAACCTGCCAGTAGTACCCTTTTAAGAGATCAAATTTACTCCAAATTTCGCAGAACCCCACTCCAGCCACACAATCAGCTATGCGGGTGGTAAACGATAACATTCAAGACTTAGTGAACAGAATTTAGCTTGCGATAAGTCCTGTGCAAAATCTGTAATATACAATTAGGCCTATTTACAAGGAGACAAGGTGAACTCCAGGCACTAAAGCTGGGCTAAGCGAGGTTGTGTCCTAACAAGTTAAGTCACTCTTTTCAACAAGTCCCCGGTTTCATAGGGTTTACCCTATACCGCATGCTGTTTAATTGGTGAAAGCAGACCCCACAGTCATTTATCGTGTTCAATGACGGAAGTGCAACTAGGCACATCAGAAAACACGTGAGGAAAAGACTCACTTAACTGAAGAATCGTTAGTTTGCTCAGACTGAGATAGATTTGGGGGTAAAATGATGAGGCCAATTTTGGATACATTTCGGAGAATTATTCAATCGTCACTTCAAATAACCCCTCGAGAAGGACCGTGAACACAATAATCCCCCATACAATTCAAGGAGGAACTCTCTGAAGAGGAAATACCCTCCCCACTTGAATGGTGAAAGAAATCTGTCTGGCACAGTTGTGTTACTAAGCCCACAGAAGATGCAGAGAGAAAAAGAAAATAAGGTTTTAAAAAGGTTTATATGCAAACCCTGTACTCCTTTTGCGTCGTTCTGGGGTTTTTGTCAAAAGGTAATTCTGGTCCAGAAAGGCCATTTAAGACACCGGATAAGGACCTGCAAAAAAGGGCTTGAAAAGGGTTACTTACAAGGTGGCAAACAAAGCTAACACTGGTCCCTACTCCAACCTCCAAATTTCCGAATCCACTGCTCATTTGTAAACAAAAACCTCCTTCATCTTACACTGTGACTTTCACCGTTTTTCCTTTGAGCTGATTGCTCGAGCCTCATACAGTGCCGATATTGAAAAACCACTCACAAAATCCCACCTATTTTGGGAGGGTTCAGAAGGGATCCAGCTGTCCCCAGCTAAAACTGCAGTAGGACCACAAACTTTCATGACCTCCCGAATACCAAGTCATTTGGACTACAATCCAATGCTCTCGCGAGTAACCTCCTCTAACTCCCATAAACAACCAAGGCAGCCCCTCTCCCAATCAGACCCAAGCTCCACAACGTATGAAGTATAAGGACGAAATAAGGACTTAATGGTAGCACTGGGTCTGAATGGTATGCAGTTGGAAAATATTATGACTGATTTTCAGTTGCGCAAAGCCGTAGCAAAACTGGACCGGCTCATAAAAATTAGAGGGGGGGCACTGGTCAGACTGGATGACTCTAGGGAATGCCAAATGTTGATCACAGGCCCAGTTTAGGAAGGCAGTTAAAGCTTTGAGAATGGATTTTGTATTGATGGACCTAACAGGATATACAGCTGGATACCGGGTAGATAGACACATAACTGTGAGTAGATATATTTTGATATATTTTGATGTAGTTTGAGGTCATTTGGCAAATACTCAAATGGTTGATAGAGCTGGAATAGGCCTGGATAGAAGAGCCATAGGGACATTTCTGGTTTGGCTTACCAGTGAGTTGGCACTCATGACAAGTTCTAAGTATTTGGCCACATCTCTTTTTTAAACCAAGGCAAAAAGAATTTGCGTTTGCAAATCGCAAAAAAAATTCCGTCATACTTGTTTTTTCCTCACCCCCATGTGTCCCAGCCACTCCATCATGAGCTAACCCGACCACAGACTGTCTGAATTTAAGAGGAACTACCACATGAACATAAACCTTAGTAATGGGTTCAGATTCACTGACCCACCGTCTCAGCAACACTCTGATCACCTAAACCTCTATCAGGAAAAGAAACTCTGTGAGGCAGAACAAATTCATCAGCCAACACAGCTGCATCAGCTACTGTAAGAGCCTTCTGCTAATTCAAATAAGTAGACACAGACCCTGGTACACAGTTTTTAAATTCTTCTACTAGAATTAACTCTACACTCTTCTTCAGAAAGAGAAGAAAACACCTCCTGAGCCTTCCCTGTCAAAACACACTGCAGAAGTAGAGTCCAGGCCTCCTCTGGCAATTTTTGAGAAGCAACCCTTTCAAAATGGGCAAAACAAAATACGGTGTCCACATCACGTTCACAAAATGGGGGAACCATCTTAATGTTCGACCGACCAACATCAAAAGAAGAATGCACAACCTGAAACGGAATTTTGAAAGCTTCAGCTTTTTTTTTTTTTTTTTAATTCCAGTTCAAGTTCAAGCTTCCTCATATCATGCTGCTATATTCACGTCCCACTATCAAGTGCATACTTCTAACTTTTCAGCTCAAAGCGTGAACGCTTAATTGCTCCTGTTCAAGCTCTAATTTTTTAACTGAAGACTTTTTTTACCATTCACGTATCTTCACTTAATGTTTTAGTACCTTCAAACGATAATTCTCCTCAGTTTCAAAATGTGTTTGTTTATCTTATAGACTATAAATCTTTCAAGTGGATTGCACTAACCCACCAAAACTAGCCTCCTATCCTGCCTCCCAGACTTCCTCTTGGCTATCACTGGGTTTTTAACAGCCTTTAACAAATCCTCCTTAAGCTTCTTATCATTGCTAGTCAAAATGATCAACTTGACTCTCTGCAATTTCTAAAAGTTGTTCTTTGGTGCACCTATCTAGAAACTTCTCAGAAAGGTCTACATTCAATCCCTGAATGGAAGTCATCTTGAACTAGTTTGGCCTACAAAATGAAGATTAGTTAATAATTTGACCACAATTAATCCAAAATAATTCTGATAAAACACTTCCCAAAACCAATGTCAAGAAAACAGCCTAAGCACAAATGATTATTCAATAATACTCATATTGACATTTAATACCTAGCTCAATCCACTATAACAC
The DNA here is from genome assembly GCF_018340385.1 of Cyprinus carpio. NCBI lineage: Eukaryota > Metazoa > Chordata > Actinopteri > Cypriniformes > Cyprinidae > Cyprinus > Cyprinus carpio. The sequence goes on from NW_024872920.1 coordinate 150,473, forward strand.
TAGAAACATCATAAAGATCAAGTGAATTAATAAGCCCAAGACATAAATCCTGCTTTTATTCAAATGAAATCAGACCTTAACGTCACTGCAACAATTTCAGTGTTATAACGAGGATGATAAATGAATGCATAATTTTAATAGGAATATAAGCTCTACGCATAACCACTCAATGCAGTGCCAATTTACTTTCAGTAAAGCAATGGGGTCATACTCACATTAGGTTTACAACGGCTGTTTCAAATTTATTTGCTTCATCTATCAGCTCTATTGTCCCTAGCAAGAAGATCGTTTATTGTAAAGCCAATTTCATTTATATATTTTATTTGGTCTACACAATCATCTAATTAATTCCCTATATAAATTGGTAGCTTAAACCACAAGCAGCAAGCATACTCTTTGTAATAAAATTAAACAAATCAGGGAGAAATACAAAAGTACTCACAGGATTTCCAATCGGCTTTACATCTCCGTCCGCCTGCCTGTTGAAACTATATCTATAGCTAGTCTTCAAAGGACTGCCGGGCTGAGGCTACTTAAAAGCAGCTGAACCTCGTAACCGTTCTCCAAATGAGTTCAGCTGTGCGAGAAGCATACCCCCACCCAGGATTTCCTTCAGAAAACTCCAAATAAAATAAAAAAAAAAAAACACAAAAAAAAACAACAAACAGTGTTCCGATGGAAGGACAAATAAAACCGCGGCCAGTTGAACCTTACTAACTAACTTGAAGTGAAAACCGACTCTTACAGAAATCCTGAAGAGAAAATAAAATCTTTATTGTCTTTATACTCTTGTGAGTTAGTCAAGGATTGAATACACCTGTTGCCCAATTAACATCTGCACTGTGTGAGCCAGCAGCAGGAGTAAACAGGCAGAGCGTAACATTACCTTACACTCATTTGTTCTGTCAGAAATGTGGTTTTAGATACTATTATTAATATAGTCCTGTACATTGTGATGAATTTATTAGGGGGATAAAGACAGCGTAATTAATTTTTGTTAAATCTATGGAAATTTGTTTGTGTGTGTGTGTGTGTGTGTGTGTGTGTGTGTGTTATATATCTGTTAATGCATCCTGAAGTGGGTTTGTATTTCATATTTCAAGGATTACATAATTGGCTGGTAATAGAAAAATAAAACAGTTCCCAATCCCTGTTATAAATGGTTTTTCTGCCCAGTTTTTTTTTTTGGCAGTTCATTTGACAACAGACGATGTTTTCATCAAGAACACAGCTCTGAATACTGTTTTATCATTCATGTGTTTTCCTGTGTACTCTATGCAGAGGCGTGTCTACGTGATGGCCAGGGGTGGCACGCCCCCCTGAAATTTGGCTAGCCACCCCAAAGTTGCCCCACCAGATGTCTTCTTGAAAGACTTGTTTTTAAGTAAATTTCTAACTGCATCTGGCAGTGGCAGATCCTGGCATGTGTAGCTGCTGCCTAGGGCTGCTTTCTTCTCCCTCTTTTATACTTAATTTTAGTAGGTTTCTATAAGCATTGATGTTGACAGAATGCTCGAGGAAGCTATAATGTTATGTGATGCATGTAAAAGCCATGAGCCGCGAATCTCCACTTTCGCAGAGTGGATTTCCTTCACACTCACAAAACTGGATGTGTGCTTTTAAATGTACATTGTTCTTCTATGAATTGGCTCTGCTTGCTCCAGAAGTGCGTGTATGCTCAAGCGTTCTTGCATCACTATGAAGACTAGAAGCGCTTTTTTTAATTCCAGATGAGGTAGTAAACTTATCTCATTAAATGGAAGCAAAAATGGCTGATTATAGTCAACCTTCACTAGTTATTTATTTTATTAATAGCCTACTTATTTTTTAGTTAGGTGCTTAACATAAATATGCATTTATTCAACTGTTTTTATTAAGTGCATTTGTATTTTGTTGTTTTGTATATAGTTTTTTTTTGCAATAAAGCGGTGTTAATAGGTTCCAGAAAATAATCACTGAGGGGTGCTTCTAAAATTAGTGAGAGTTGCTCTAGTCTTAATGCCCATTTCACATATTATTTTCTCCGTCTATTGCTGAGGGTATCATTGTAATCAATCACTGCTACTTAGAGAAGTAGGTCCCACATAAATAGCGCAAGATGTCATTCCGAAACTTTGCAATGTGTGTATGGCTGAAAAACAAAGTTCTACATTTTTAAATTGATCATAGACTAGAAAACTTTGCAAGAGTGCTCTTTACCACTAAAAAAAAGCTGTCAGTCTTTGTTTAGTAGTGAGAATGTCAGCCCTTACGAGTGTATTTTAACATTATTTATCATGCTTTATCATGCCGCAAACCATAACCACCTCCCCGGCCACCCTATTTTGAGCAAGTGCCCCAGACTGGCCACCCCATTTAAAATGCTCTAGACACACCCCTGACTCTATGCTCTTTTATGATGTTAACATGTAAACATTGTGTGCCTTTACGAGTTAGAAGAGTGAAGTTTTTGAAGAGTCGTAGTTTCATAAGTGTTCTGAGAAAACCTTGGGATGATTATGCTTATGGTTTTTTTGTGTTTGTTTTTTATGTGTTTTGTTGCGACAAGAAGCCACAGGAATTACAGCAACAGTCTCTCCAATTCTATAGTGTCACGGGAAACAATAGGGAAAGAGAAACCAGACCTCATTTGAGAATAGATCATGCATTATATAAGCGTAATCTTGAGGGTGGTTCCCAACCTCTCTCCTTTCTCTGGCGCGCGAGTAATGGGAGGAGAAAGAGAGGAAGACGAACCACGATGATGCGCGACGGGAAACGAGACGGAAAATTTTACAGATATGAGGGAAAGAGTTAAGACGAAAGACGATTGATTGGCGGACGGGCAACGAGAGGAAATTTACAGATATAAAGAACAGAGTGATAAAGTGATTGTATTAGCAAGCTAAAGAAACACTCCAGAAGACAGAATAAGGAGGAGCAAAGAGAGGGGGCGTTTTTTTTTTGGAAAAATCCGTTTTCCACCGGTATTTGTCCGGTAAAGTAGGGAATGAAATCTGCATGATGTGAAGATGCTTGCTAACTGTGATACAAAAGCTTACCAAAGAGGACAGAAATCGTAAGCTGCTATTTAAGTTACCTGAACAAACAGCTTGTTTTATTGTCAGTTGTTTTGTTTTGAGGAATAGCTGAGTGCATTACGCCAGCATTCATTTGAAGGAAGTTATACAAACATACTCTATGGGTTCTGTGCTGACATTTTATTTTTAAGTTCAGTGAGTGGAAATGTTAAACTTTACTGTGTTAAATTCTGCTTGAGGTAGATACACACATTTTGGTTTAAAAAGGGTATCAAATTAGAGTATTAATATTGCATACTACCGCTTGTGTTGCAACTTAATTTCTGAGGAGACTGTATGTTTGACGTTTTTCTCGAATTCCAGGATATAAGCGTATGCCATTTTTGTTGATTTATTATCCAGCTGGTTATTAATTAAGTATAAGGTTGTGGAGGTATTTTCTAGAAATTGAGTTTGAGATTGGAATTTAACTAAAGTGTGATGAAATAGGGCCTGAAAAATGTGATTCATTTAGTATTATGCCGCATGTGCTTCTAATGTTACATGGTTGTTATGCTGTAGTTGTCTGTTGTACAACATCTATAGACTACACTATGTTACAATTGCCTGTTTGAAATAAACAGGTCCGGTCTTATGACGAGTATTTGGTGTGAAAACTACTTGGAAGATCAATTCTCTATCGAGGGCGAGCCTCCAAGTGTTTGATTGTGAAGAGACGCAGACCAATCTCATCGAAGTTTTCCCCATGGTGGTAGGAAAGCATCCGCTCGCCGGAGCTGGTACCCACTTTCATCCAAGTGCAAACTTCCTTTTAAAGGAGGAAATGTCACACGAAACTGGTGACACACACTTTTGACACCGAAACTATGACAGGATTGATAATTACAGAAAGGCTACCAAAAACAGCCTTTAAAACGGGACTACAAAAAGGGACAAAATCAGAGACTCATATTTAAAGGGCCCAATTTTTATTTATTCCGAGAGTTTTATATACGGTATACACCCCCCCCCCCCCCTTGTGTTTCAACTGTCATATGAAACTTAATGCTGAGGTAAAGGGTTACTTGGCGTTACTACTTACATGGTCTGATATTTCCTTTTATGGGTACAGTTTATATCACTTAGCTCCTTCGAAACCTAGCCACGTGTAGCTTGTTAGTGTGTATCACGGTTTACATTTGATTAAGGAGGCATGGAAACTGCAGGTTGGGGGGCTCAGGAACCAATGATGTAAGCATTTACGCCAGTCAACAAGAAACTGCTGATCCTTAAACAACGAGAGATTCATCTGATTCAGTCACGAGTTTAAATCAGGTGCAACCTGCAGTCACTTGAAACTATACTGCCGGCTAGATAGACCCACTTCTGGGGACTCCAATGTCATACACCACGTAAAAACACTAGCTAGTGTTCAGCAGCAGCAAACTAGGCACTGAAGTCACTCACACTTTTCTGTCTGTACCAGAAACATAGCCAGATTAGAGTGGTGTGTAATTTGAGACATGTTGCGAGGGGAGTTGACAAGGATTACAGAAACTATTGGAGCACAGGCTAGTGGAAGAAGTAGAGAGACAGTTCATGAGCCAACTCCGCCAGTGAGTGAAAGGATAGAGCCCATCTTACCTATGACTCAAGCTCAGCCCAGACCCACACCAGGCTCCAGCTGGGACATCATCATAACTCCACTGAAACTCCCACTGGAAACTCCACTTAACCCCTCACTCCACTGGTGAATTAGGGGGTCAGAACTGTTGAGTGAAAGACAGTCTTACATTGAACCAACAGCTACATTCACTCCATCTGTTATAGGGGATCCCATGCCTAACTTTTACCTTTATCTCCTGATCACCTCAGCACACCTGAAGTTCAGCGGGTAGTGGTGGAACTACATTGTGAAAGAAAAGTGCAGAAATTTCATCTCAATTGCACTCACACGGCCAAATTGAAGAGAGATTTTTCTCAGGAAAAGTCCCTTACCCGAACTATGAGGGTGGATTATGAAACCTGGCGAACCCAGTGTTGACTTCTACTTGACTGATCCCACTGTTTCTCATTCACCCCAGTTGGTGAGAAGAAAATTGTTGTCAATAGCCACACCCCCCTGCTGCTAATGTAGTGAAGCCTTTATAGATGAATCATGCTACTCCACAAGATTACCTGGGTTAACTTGACTCTCTGCATGTATGCAACTGCCAGAGGATGGTGATGAGTTATTTTGCAAAAATTTCTTAACACTCACCCAGAATTCAGGTGAGAAACACATCTACCTACCTTCGCCAGACTGCAGTCATCCTTGAGTGCCGTTGTGAAAAGGGAGGGCTGTAAGGGTGCCAGTGATGCAGACAGACAGCTTCTCAAACAGTTCTGTGTAGAGGGGTGTTGGGACAATACAGTGATCACAACTCTCCAGCTGGAACAGAGAGACAAAATAAACCACCCACCTTCTCAGAGTTTTGTTGTTGTTATTTGCGGACTGAAGAGGGATAAAGCTGAGCAGCGTAAGGCAAAAGTCGAATGAAGCAGCACCTCGGTTCTGAAAACAAGAAGCCCAGGCTAATGCACAAGCTGTGTGTGTGTCGATGGAATCCCTGATTATGACTTTGAAAATCCAAGATAACAGTATACCTTCGACCATGAAACAGATTCAAAAACAGATAGCTGACCTCAAGCTCAGATTGCTGCTCACTGTTTCAAGGGGAGAGAGAAAGCAGTGAGAAATAAAGTGCCTAATGCTCAGAGGGCTAGAAGCCAAAAAGAGAGCCAGCCTGTGTCTCAGAAGCAGTCCTTTCAGCTCAGTTTGTGACCACTAGGAGACCGCGGCCTTGGTACTGTTTTTAAATGTGGGGAGAAGATGGTCACATAATTAGCAGCTGCAGTAACCCTGCTAATCCTGTGCTGGTTAGCAGCTAAAAAGAAAAGAGCATAAAACAAAATCCAACAGGCTTGGGATAGATGAAGAATGCATCAAGCAACCCCTCCACTTTAAACTAGAAGCGGTTCCTGTGGAAGGACGATCAGGAACCGAAAAACAGAAAAGTCCTCAAGAAAAGCTTAAAACCAAAGCAATATTGAAAGAACAGAAAGTAAAAACAAGCCAGGAGGTGTCCCAAAAGGACTTGTTGGACGAAAGAGCACAGCTAATGTTGAAGTTGGTGGAGTCAGGGTATTACTGGCTTCTTTTCGATACAGGTTAGCATGAGTTACCACCATATCCCAGTCGTTCTACAATGACCATCTGTTGGAAGGCACATAATCAAACCTGTGAGTGACATATTAGAGGTTGAAGTGAGCTAATGGCGAACCTGTTCACTTACGCTTGATATGTGGCTATATTATAAATCTGAAGTTTCCCAAAGAGTTTATCGCCTCAGAACCAGAAGTAGAAACTCTAGCTTTGATAGTCCCAGACACTCGCTCAAAACAGCACTATACCAGTACTCATTGGGACTGAACACTCTGGACCTCTCTTTATGAAAGTACTGTGATGAGCTAACACTCAGATCTACCACATTTTGTGGTTATGCCCAAGTACTCAGAACCCTGCAGCTACGACACCAGCAGCGCCGTGGTAGACTTGGACCAGTAAAACTCAGAGGCAGGACACCTGCCACAATCCCTGCTGGTGAGAAGGTCATACTACAAGGAGTTGCTGGTGCAAGCAACCAAGTACCAATGAGTCATGGGTGTTGTTGGAGCCTCCATCGATGTCATCCTTACCTGGTGGAATCTTCACAGACTGTTGTCTTATCACCATGCCAACTCAACATCCTGGCTGGGTACCTAATACTGATGAAACAAAACCGAACATGACGATATAACACTACCAACTAACTGTATCATTTCTGAGCTAGCAGTAGTTCAAGACATTTTGCAAGATACTCATCCTTTTGAAAAAGATACTAGCAGATGAAGAATCATTTCCTTCCTGATAATCAGCGAAGTCTGCAGCCACCTCTAGTCGAAAAGAGAAAAAACTGGAGCTTGACTTTGGCGATTCACCACTTTCTGAGAGTGGAAGACAAGAAGAATCGAGAAGCTAAATAACTACTCTGATGTTTTTAAGCTCATCATGACCTTTGACTTGATGTCACACAACAAGTCAAACATCACATCTGCGTCCTGAAAGATGAAGCGCCATTCAAACAGCGACCTGCGCCCAATACATCCCACAAGATTTTTGAAGCAGTCGCGCCATCTCAAAACCCTTCTTGGCTGGGTTATCAGGGAATCTGAGTCCCCCTTTTCATCACCAATTGTAGTCATCAAAAAGAAGAATGGTGATATTCGACTTCGCCAAAAGCACAAACTTTCCTCCTTTCTTCGCGTTTCCCCTGTTGTTTAGGGACTCGGCCCTGTTCCCCTTTTTTTTCCCTGTTCTCCTTTTGTTTTCGCTGTTCCTTTTTTCCGGCTTTCCTTCTCTCCTTTTTTCTTTCCCTCGCCTTGCCAATTTATGTAGAGCCTTGTATTGTTTAACAGTTTTTCTCTAATCCAGGGATCTAAGAGTATGCCATTTTTGTTGATTTATTATCAGCTGTTATTAATTAAGTATAAGGTGTGTATATTATATTCTAGACATTGAGTTGAGATTTGAGTTGAACTAAAGTGTGATAAATAGGCCTGAACATGTGATCATTTAGTATTAATGCAGCATGTGACTCTCGTACTGTTACATGTTATTTATGCTTTAGTATGATATGTTGACACATATATAGAACACCCTTTTAAAGTTCCTGTTTTGAAATAAACAGGTCAGGTCTTATGAACATAGGAAAACTACTTGGAAGACAATCGCTTCGTCGTGATTCGATGGCGAGCCTCCCAGTGTTATTTGTGAAGAGGACGCAGACCAACTCATCGAACGTTTCCCCCTCCTCTGTGGTGGTAGGAACAGTATCATCGCCTGACGCTTGGTGCACACGTCCACCACTTTCATCCAAGTGCAAACCTTCCTTTTAAAAGGAAGGAACTTGTGTCACAGTAACTGGTGACACAACCACTTTTTGACACCAGGACCGAACTATTGCACAGGAGTTGATTAATACAGAAAGTGGATCACAAACAGACTTTAAAACGACTAAAAAGGACAAAATCAGAGACCTCAGTTATTTTTTACAAGGCCCCATTTTTATTTATTTTTTATTTTTTTCATAAACAGTTATGCAATTGTGTGTTTAACACTTGTGTATTTGCAACTTAATTGAGTAAAAGTTAACTGTTACTACTTATCCCGGGTCTGATATTCCTTTTATGGGTACAGTTTAAATCACTATAGCTCCTTTCGTGAACCAGCACAGTGTAAGCTTACGGTTTGTGTGTATCACGGTTACATTTGATTGAAGGAGACAGGACAAACCTGGCAGTGTTTGGGGGGCCTCCAGGAACCCACTGATGTAAAATGCATTTACTGCAGGTCAACAAATAAACTGCTGATAGCTTACAACAACGAGAGATTTCCCTGCTGATTCATTCACTTAAGAATTAAAACGAAGGAACTTATCCAGGTCTCTTAAGAAAAACATATGTGATTATAGAGTTTATGAAAGGAAAGTCAATTAAATAGAATTATATAATATGCCTGTACTTCAATAAACCCGCAAAAGAAGAAGCCCGACTCCCCCCTTTTTTTTATTTTGGCGCGGCGGCGTTACGTCATCGCCTGCGCGTCTGTGTGATTTCGCCAGAATAAAAGGTTTGTGTTTAAGGTTAATCGATTGTAACCGCGAGTTATCATATAGTATAGGTCCCAAACTATTACATTATGATCGATTAAGGACGGCCTCTCTCTCTCTGGGGTGTTAGTGACAGAAAACAGTCGGCGTCTTTTCGAAACTTGTGGAGTCAAAAGCTCGTCAAACGTGATTGAAGAAAAAGACTGTGTTTGAAAGAGTCTGAATGAGAACACAAACCCACAAACCAACAACACACAAACGCGTGAAACCTCGACTATTACAAAACCAACAGCAACACGATTTGATCAGCGTGAACCTCCTGTGGCGCTCAGCTTTCTTTTATTTATCGTGTAGCGGTCCTAGTTCCGAGCCTGTGTTTGTCCTGATGAGGTATTTCATGTCACTTCTCTCTCCCTCGGACTGAACATAGGTAAGCACTCAGAGATGTATGTTTTAGTGGTGTATTATTCTCTGTGACTGGTGGTCACAGGATGGTCTGTTGTATTAAAGAGGAGAGTGAAGAACGCCAGGATTGCATGAAGTGTGTCAAACACGAAGAGATCGGAGACTCGAGCAGGTTAGTTTCTGATCTCTGTTTTACAGAAATGACTGATGCGTTTTGGAGACTGTTCATGATCATAAATTAAAGTGAGTTCAATCAGCCTCTCACTCGTATAGGACACAGGTCATGCATGTTTTGATTCTTTCTGTGGATAAATGCTTTCAGTGTTTTGCTGGTTTTCATCATCATTCATTGTAAATTTCAGTGGGTCAGAGTGTCTGTGTTTGTGTGTAACCGGTTATTCACCAGGCGCTGGATTCAACAAAAGGCTTATAAACGTCTCACAAACAATATCCTGAGAAGTTATCAGAGGTGCTACAGTGCGTTCACGTATTTTCAGTGCATAGTGCGGATGCAAGTGGCTGTGCATGTAAGAGTGAAATGAAGCCAAAGCTGTGTCCATCTCCTCTCTTCCCGTTCTACTCAGAACTATGAAATCTGCCCTTTTTTTTCAAATTGCGTTTTTTCCACTTTAATGTTTCTCGGTCTCCTTTGTTAATGTGTTTAATTAAATTTTAGTAACAAAAAGCATGTCTAATTAATTAAAAATCCTGAAACCAATGTTTACAATCAATTTATTAAGAGTTTTAAACAAAACGTGATGTTTTAGGACCCTAATGAAATGTCGTAAATTTTTTTTTCTTCACCAAATGTTTTGAATCAAATTCTGTTTTAGTCATGTCTAATGATTTTAATCCTGATACTGTAATCAATTTTTTTTCTTAAAATATCCATTATGAAAATTGGTCCCCCCCTGGTTACATATATACTATACATACAATCTTGGTGGATTATTTACATTTTTTCTGGTTATCAAATAAAGGCATAAAACATTCATTTTCATTTAATCTGTTACTTATTGAAAATTAAGCAAACTTGTATATTCTTTGTGGGTAAACAAAGTTTAGTTTTTCTTTCTGGGTCATGACAGTAGTTGCGATTCCACCTTGTTTTGAACGTCTCGCTGGAGGCATTTCCCGTTCGTTCAATTTAACTCGAGCTGGATATCCTTGCATCTAAGGAATATGCAAGCGGATAATCAATCTGAAGTGTCCCAACAATGTGTAATCCCCACTTGCAACGGAGCATCACTACTCACACTGCATTTGTGAAAGAAGTCACCCTCGTTGAACTACTAGCGATTTTTTAGGCATAGCGTATATGCAGGGATCCTCCAACCCTGCTCCTATGGAGAGCTACCAAACCTATCAGAACTCTTTCAGTGTCCAACCCTGCGTCCAACACTACCGTCCTGGTAATTATCAAGTATCCCTGAACACCTGTAGTAGTAGCTGCTTCAGGTGTGTGTGATTAGGTTTTGGAGCTGAATACTGGCAGATCAGTAGCTCTCGTCAGGAGCACAGGGTTGGAGACCCCTGGCGTATTTCTTTTCACTGGCATGTCGCTGTGTGCTCTTTATTTGTATGGGCGCCGCTTGATTCTTGAGGATCTACCTTTCGCTGTCTTCTGGCTTTTACGGCGGGCAAGGGGGCAAAAAACAAACGGGGGGGAGTAAAGAACCTCCGCTCGAAGGGAGGCGTCATGCCACACACAGCACACGCTACGTCGTTCGCTGAACGAGGATCTCTTTTTCGCCCTCACTCTAGGGCCGCTTTTCACGCTAGACGCTATTTTTCAGCCGCACGCGTAGGCGGCCTGCTGATCGATGGATCTATTTTTCAGAGAGCCGCACGCAGCTCCGCTGATCGAGGATCTATTTTTCAGCCGCACTCTATGCGTCTAGCTGGATCGAGTGATCTATTTTTCATGCGTCACGCTAGCCGTCGCTGAATCGAGGATCTATTTTTTCAAGGCCGCTCGCTAGGCCGCGCTGATCGAGGAATTCTGTTTTTATCGCCCGCAGATTTTTCGCCGCTGATCACGGATCTATTTTTTTCGCTCCCCGCGTAGGCGCCAGCTGAGTCCGAGGACATTTTCCCAGCCGACGCTAGTCGTCTGCTGATCGATGAATCTCTTTGTTCGCCCGCGCGCAGTCTAGCTTCTCTGATCGAGGAAGGGATCTAATTTTTCAAGTGCCGCACGCTATGCGTCTCTTGATCGAGGATCTATTTTTTCCCACTCTCAGCCCGTCACGGCTAGGCGCCCTGCTGATCGAGGATCTATTTTCAAGCCGCACGCGTAGCGTCTCTGATCGAGGATCTATTTTTTCCAGAGCCGCCCGCATCGGCGCCCTGAGCGAGGATTCTATTGTTTCAGGCCGCAGCGCTAGGCGCCGCTGATCTAGGATCTATTTTCAGCCGCAACGCTAGGCGTCTCTGATCGAGGATCATTTTTCCGCCGCACGCTAGGCGCGCTGACGAGGATATATTTTTCGCCCGCAACGCTTAGGCGTCTATGACGAGGATCTATTTTCGCGGACGCTAGGCGCCGTGATCGAGGATCTATTTTTCGCGCACGCTAGGCGCCGCGATCGAGGATCTATTTTGCGCCCGACCACGCTAGGCGCGGATCGAGGATATAGGTTTCAGCCTTGCGCTAGGGGCGCCGCTGATCGAGGATCTATTTTTAAGCCCGCGACGCTGAGGCTGCCTCTGATCGAGGATCTATTTTTCACGCGACGCTAGAGGCGCTCTCTGATCGAGATTCTGTGCTGCGCTACGCCGCCGCTGATCGAGGATCTATTTTTTCGCCGCCGGCTACGTCATCTTGATCGAGGGATCTATTGTAGCCATGCGGCTAGGCGTCGCTGATCGATTCATTTTTCGCCTCAAGCGCATGCGGCTGCGCCGGTCGCTGATCGAGGATCTATTTTCAGCCCGCCGCGCTAGCGCCGCTGATCGGATCTATTACCGGGGCGCCAGCCTCTCGCCAGATCTATTTTTTCAGTCGCGACGCCAGCGCCTGATCGAGGATCTATTTTCAGCGCGCCGCGCTAGGCGTCGCTGATCGAGGATCTATTTTTTAAGCCCGCAGCTAGCATGCGCTGATCGAGGATCTATTTTTACGCCCTGGACGAGCGGCCACCGCGATAGCGTCTCTGATCGAGGATCTATTTTTCAGTCCCGCCGCTAGGCCTCGATCGATCTCTGATCGGATCATTTTTTCTGCCAAGACGCGTAGAGCGTGATCGAGATCTATTTTTCAAGCCGCTGAAGTGAGTCTCTGATCGAGGATCTATTTTTCACGCCCCGCCGCAGCTAGGCGTCGCTGATCGAGGATCTATTTTTAAGCCCGCCGCTAACGCGTTCGTGATCGAGGATCTATTTTCAGCCGCACGCTATTGGCTGTCGCTGATCGAGGATCTATTTTTCAGCTTCGCTGGACGCTATTTTTCAGCGCACGCTGATCGAGGATCAGATTTTCGCGCCGCCGCTAAGCGTGCGCGCTGATCGAGGATCTATTTTTTCAGTCAGCACGCCAATGCTACCGAGATCTGATCTGTTTCCAACGCCACGCTAAGCGCCGCTGATCGAGGATCTATATTTTTCACCACTAGGCGGTACTGCTAAAGCTGCCATGCTACATTTCTTTTGAACAATGCAAATCTGAATCTCAGAAATAAAAAAAGTTGTGCAGGTTCTCTTCAGCAATTGATGTATTTGAAAATAAATTACTGTTAAATTTAAAGCTCAAAATAAAATAAACATGTAGTCTTATATCTAGGGATGCACTGAAATGCAAAAATGAAAAACTGGACAGAATTTATATTAACAATGGTAACACTTTACAATAAGGTTTATTAGATTACTTTAGTTAAAGAACTAAGAATGAACACCAATAGTTCTTCAGCAGATTTATTGTTGTTCTTAGTTCATGTTATCGAAACAACATTTACTAGTACGCATTATTAAAATCAACAGTTGTGCTGCTTTGTCTTCACATTTACTCTGAAATTAACATGAACCAACAGTGAAACTGACTGTATTCTCATTAACTAACAACATTAAGCTTAATAAATACTGTAATGTATTGTTCATTGTTTGTTCATGTTAGTGCAATACGATAAACTAATGGAACCTTATTGAAAAGTGTTACCCCATAATGGTAAGCAAATATCAATATATTATTTTATTCAATTTTTTATGTAACAGAATCAGATATAAGTTGTTTGTTTTGGACTAATTATCCAAATAATGTATAGTCCTACAAAGCTATTATTATTATTAGAGAGCATATGGAGCAGAAAGCATATTAGCGTCACTGAGGCGGCTTAAACCAGCAGAGATCATAAACATGAGTAATTCTTTTTTATTATTAATCCACTTGTATTAGTTTTCATACAACTTGTACACATTTTACTGCACACATTTTTACTTAGACTTTTTTCTCCAAAATATAATTCCTGGACTAAATGTAATCAAGTGAAACATTATGAAGTTTCATTTACATCATCTCTCAATGTTTCAATGTTTTTTTTTCTTTACTTCTAACATATAACGCATAGAACCCAGCAATACGATATAAAAGTAATATGAGGTATGTGCCAGGTATGTGATGTTCATTTATATATTTCAACATGACACAATACCATTCAAAACTTTTGAACAGTAAAGATTTTAATGTTTTTGTAAAAAGGAATTCTCTTCTGCTGATAAAGCCTTACCGAATATTTGATCCACAAAGCACAGAAAGTTGCATTTACAAAAAGCAGTAATATTGTGAAATATTTTTAATATTTTAGCAGTAATATTTCTCTATTTGAGATATATTTTAAAATTTAATTTATTCCTGTGATCAAAGCTAAATTTTCAAGCGCATCATTACTCAGTCTTACTCTAAGTGTAACAACATACACTATACCATTCAAAAAGCTGGGAGTCGATATATAGAAATTAAAACTTTTATTTGGCACCAAAAAGTTATGATAAATATAATAATCTTGATATACCTTTCAGCATTGATGGTGCCTTTCCAGATGTGTAAGCTGCCCATGCCACACGCACTCATGCAACCCCATACCATCAGAGATGCAGGCTTCTGAACTGAGCTGATAACAACTTGGGTTGTCCTTGTCCTCTTTAGTCCGATGACATGGCGCCCCAGTTTTCCAAAAAAGAACTTCAAATTTTGATTCGCCTGACCACAGAACAATTTTTCACTTTGCCACAGTCCATTTTAAATGAGCCTTGGCCCAGAGAAATCTGCCTGCGCTTCTGGATCATGTTTAGATATGGCTTTTTTGACCTATAGAGTTTTAGCCGCAACGGTGAATGGAATGGGTGGATGGGTGTCACCTGGGCCAATGTTTTCTGGAAGTATTCCTGAGCCCATGTTGTGATTTCCATTACAGTAGTATTCCTGTATGTGATGCAGTGTCAAGCTCTAAGGGCCAAGATCACGGGCATCCAGTATGGTTTTCTAGGTATTCTCGCCTTTGACCCAGTACACTGTAAAGGCACAGAGATTGTTCCAGATTCTCTGAATCGTAGGATGATATTATGCACTGTAGATGATGTTGATAACTTCAAACTCTTTGCAATTTTTCTCTGAGAAACTCCTTTCTGATATTGCTCCACTATTTTTGGCCGCAGCATTGGGGGAATTGGTGATCCTCTGCCCATCTTGACTTCTGAGAGACACTGCCACTTTGAGAGGCTCTTTTTATACCCAATCATGTTGCCAGTTGACCTAATAATTTTCAGTCAGAAAATCTGGGCTTTTTTTTATTTTATTTTTTGGTTAACTTAGTTGTTATTCTTGGCTTTAAAATTCAAAATCCCTGTAAAATTACATATGTACACAGTTTGGATTAAAGTGAAAGTATAATCAAATTTTTTTAATTAGCATGTTTTTGTAATTTGCTTTGGTACCGATATTGGTACCAAGAATCGTGGATTTTCACTGGTATTGGTACCCAATACTGAAATTTTGGTACCGTGACCACACTACTCCCTAATATCTTTTAACATGCACTGCAACGGCTGCACTGTTTTAACTCTATTTATTTATTTATTTATTTATTTATTTAAAAATTTACTTGAAGCTTGATATTATTCATGTCTTCCTTTGTGTTCCTACCTGTATTTCACAACCCTTGACCAAAAGCATCCCCTCCCTGTTTAAGAATGCTCAGATACAAATGACAGCAAACACTCAACATCCATTTTCTTCCGGATTCCTTTTCCTCGCCACTCATTTTCAAAGCTGCTGTTCTTGCACCACCACTATCCACTATTTGTGCAAGAGCAGCTGCTCTGGGCTGAAGTGATCTAAAGCTCAAATCTTATTGGACGGTCTGTTTTCTTAGGTGGAGTGACGCTTGGAAAAAAAATATCCTTGAGAATGATCAGCGCCTGGTGTGAATAGCCCCATAGGGATCTATTGTTTCCATTCAAAAGCTTCATCGCACCAAATTTTTTTTCACGCTCAGTGAAAAGCCCTTAAAGAAATTACTCGTTATCCAGCTTTTATATCAACTATGCATTCCATTATTTTTTTCAAATTGGTAAGTTTCACCGGACCGCGAAGAAATATAGAGCTGAGTATCATCAGCATAACAGTGAAAAGCTAACACCGTGTTTCCTGATGATATCTCCCAAGGGTAACATGTAAAGCGTGAAGAGTAACAGCCCTAGTACTGAGCCTTGAGGTACTCCATACTGCACTCTGGTGATCGATATGATACCTCTTCATTCACTGCTACGAATTGATGGTCATGGTCCATATAAGTACGATTTAAACCATGCTAATACACTTCCATTAATGCCAACAAAGTTTTCTAGTCTATTCAGAAGAAAATGTTGTGGTCAATAGTGTCGAACACAGCGCTAAGATCCAATAGCACTAATAGAGAGATACATCCATTATCACATGATAAGAGCAGGTCATTTGTAACTCTAAGGAGAGCAGTCTCAGTACTATGATACGGTCTAAATCCTGACTGGAAATCCTCACAGATACCATTTTTTTCTAAGAAGGAATATAATTGTGAGGACACTACCTTTTCTAGTATCTTGGACAGAAAAGGGAGCTTCGAGATCGGTCTGTAATTAACTAGTTCTTTGGGGTCAAATTGTTTTTTTTGATAAGTGGTTTAATAACAGCCAGTTTGAAGGTTTTGGGGACATATCCTAATGACAATGAGGAATTAATAATAGTCAAGAGGATCTAGGACTTCTGGAAGCACCTCTTTTAGGAGCTTAGATGGAATAGGGTCTAACATACATGTTGTTGGTTTAGATGATTTAACATGTTTATACAATTATTCCTCTCCTATAGTAGAGAATGAGTGGAATTGTTCCTCAGGCACACTATCTGATGCAATACTATAGCTGACGGCTACATGGTTACATAAAGATGTAATGATGTAAAGATTTATTTATTTTTAAACAGATTCTGTTTCTAATATATTAGACATGACATATGGTAGATTTGTAATTAATTAATAATTAACCAGTTCCCCTGGGCAATGTCAAATAGTTGACTTTTGAAGTAAGAGGTTATTAGATTAAAAGTAACAACTTTTCTAAATAAGGGACCCCTTTCCCTCAGCCATTAGACTTTTAAACAGGTGTTACTGCTGCTGCTATTATTATCATAAGTTGCATTCAATGTGCACGCTACCATAAGTCAATATTGCAACATAAGCAGTAATGTTACTGCTGCTGCTTTTATTATCGAGTAGCTGCATCTCAATTTGCACATTGTTAATGTTACTGCTGCTGCTATTATTACCTACAGCTGCATTGAATTTGAGTTTTTTTTATTCTTTACATAGTTTTTGCACTTTTTTGGTATTCATTTTGGTAAGCAAAGAAAGAATTTCATTGTACAGTGAAACTTGTTTTTCATTACTGTGCATATGACAATTAACACACTGATTCTTGAATCTACTAACTATGGGGTCCATTGTACATTATTTTTAAATTTTGATTATCTATGTTAATTTTGATTCTTTAAATGTATACAAATGTTTTCATTAAACTGGGGTAAACCTTTATTTGTCTTTTTTGCCTTAGACATGATGCTGCTGAAAGAGGAATGTGAAGTACTGAATCAAACAGAAGAGAAAGTTCAAAATAAGAATCATTTCAAAACTGGAGGAACTCTTTTAGGTGCTCACAGACTGAAAAGACTTCTTCACGAGAAACAACTCGGAAGACACTGACTAGGGGTTATTTCAACCTGTTTTGAGTGCGGGATGAATTTCATTCACCCTGAAAGCCTTAGAATCCACATGGGAATCCACAGTGGAGAGAATCCTTACACCTGCCAACACTGTGGTCAGGGTTTCAGTGAACATGAAAGCCCTTAGAGCCCACATGGAAATCCACAATGAAGAGAAGGGTTTTACCTGCCAACAGTGTGGAAAGAGTTTCAGTGAACATGAAAGCCTTCAAGTACACATGAGAATCCACAATGAAGAGGATCCTTACACCTGCCAACAGTGTGGAAAGAGTTATGCTCAAACTGCAAGCCTGAAAGTACACATGAGAATTCATACCGAGAGAGAGATTTTACCTGCCAAGAGTGTGGAAAGAGTTTCATCTGAAAACAAACCCTTTAAAATCACATGATAGTTCACACTGGACCGAAGCCTTGCATGCCAACAATGTGAAAAAGAGTTTCTTAACAGAACTAAACCTTGAGTATCACATGAACAAACACACTGGAGAGAAACCGCTTGAATGCGATCAGTGTGGAAAGAGATTTCTTCTGCAAAATAAGCCTTAACAACCACTTGAAGATTCACTGGAAGAAAACTGCTTTTGTGTGTCAACAATGCGGAAAACGTTTTGCTGACAAAGCACATCTTAAAATTCACATGAGACTTCACACTGGAGAAAAGCCTTACCCTT
Source organism: Cyprinus carpio (assembly GCF_018340385.1). Lineage (NCBI taxonomy): Eukaryota > Metazoa > Chordata > Actinopteri > Cypriniformes > Cyprinidae > Cyprinus > Cyprinus carpio. The sequence goes on from NW_024872920.1 coordinate 168,483, forward strand.
GCACTCAGTGTGGAAAGAGTTTCACATATAAAAAAGCTCTCGAAGTCCCACATGATAAGTCACACTGGAAAGAGCCGCTTCACCTGCAAACTGTGCGGGAGGGTCTTCACAAAACAAGGTTGGCTTAATGTATCACATGAACCTTCACACTGGAGAGAAGCCATTCTCCTGCGATCACTGTGGAAAGAGTTTCATTTGTAAATCAAGCCTCAATGACCACTTGAAGATTCACTCAGGAGAGGACTGTTTGGGATGTCAACAGTGCGGAAGAAGTTTCACTGAAAAACGCAGTCTTAAAATCCACATGAGACTTCACACTGGAGAGAAGCCTTACACTTGCACTCAGTGTGGAAAAGAGTTTCACATATGCAAAAACAGCTCTTGACTCCCACATGAGACTTCACACTGGAGAGAAGCCTTACTCAACTGTGCACTCAGTGTGGAAAAGAGTTTCACCTATAAAACAGCTCTTGACTCCCACATGATAAGTCACACTGGAAAAGCCCTTTCACCTGCAAACTGTGCGGGAAGGTCTTCGCATGCAAAGTCAGCCTCATGTATCACATAAATGTTCACACCGGAGAGAAACCGTTCACTTGCGATCAGTGTGGAAAGAGTTTCACAGGTAAAGGTACCCTTGAGAGACACATGAGGATTCACTCGAAAGAGAAAAGGTTTTATGTAACGAGTGTGGAATGACTTTCCATAAAATTATTGGAGTCTAGGGAGGCACAGGAGAATTCACTCCTGAGTGAAAACTCTTAAATGCGACCTGTGTAGAAGGATTTGCCGAATGGAGCTTTGTGTATCGGAGATGCCTGAAACACCATTAGCAAATGCATTTTGGAAAGAAACTGCAGTGCTCTGAGTGTGGCAAGAGCTTCAGAAAAGGAGCTATTTCACCAATCATCTGCGCTTTCACTCTGGACAAAGGCCATTTAAATGTGATTTTTTTTGCCATTGCACATATGATACAGATACATATGAAAACTTGTGCTTATGTGAAGCCGTATTTGTGTTTAGTGTGTGGAAAGAGTTTCAAATGGCCTAGCAATCTGAAATGGCACAAGAAAATATAAATTTAGGCTACATTCTCACCACAGGTGAATGTGGCCCAGATTTGATTTTTCAGGTCCGATGTAGAAAGTTTTTGGCCAGGCTGTTGAAGTGACCTTTAAATGTGGCCCATATCAGATGGTCAAGTGATTTGGTGATGTTCATTTGTTTTAATTAGCGCCCTTCATGCCATACATTATAGTTTGTCTGGAGCCTTTTTATTTTCTTTTGTCATGTACATATGAACACTTATGGCCAGGCTTGGCCATAACCTTGGCTACAGTTTTAAACATTAAACAACTCTAATTGTATTGAAGCATCACTTCATTCCATATATTGATAAATCTGAATAAAAATCCTGTCTTGCTGTGAAATGCTGCAATTAATGAACAATTCTAAATAAGAGGATATGCAATTATGCATTATTTAATGTTTAAGGAGAGAAAGCACTTAAAATGCAAACTTTTTTAAATATGGGACTGAATGTGGCTACAAGTGACATCTGGAGCGTTTCATCTTTGTCCATTGTATTATAAATTATACATTTATAATAAAGCTTATAAATGCCTTCAGGATTAGGATCAGAGAGTTTGTTTTTCAGGTTTGGAGCTAAACTCTGCAAGACAGCGGCTGTCTAGGACTGAACCCTGCCCCAGAGCATCTCCAGACAGAAAGGACAACCACTGAACTGCCATCAGGGTTACACTTGAAGAGCAAAGGCTAGTCTGTCTGGTCCGATCGCACAGAAGAGCTACTGGATCTCAAACTTATGAAAAATGTAAATACCATATGAACACCAGGGGCCTGTACCATGAAGCCAGATTAGCTGGCTAGCCAGGCAAGATTCAGTTTAGTTTGCACCAATCCTGGGTTTTAGGTACCATGAAAGTGGCTTTGCTGGCTAGCCAGGCAATAGTAATTTATTATTGAGAACATAACCTGCCCCAGAGCAGGTTAGCTGTGCAGAGTTGGAGATCTCAAACTGAAATTGGATCTCTCAGATGTGAGCAAAGTGACACAGGTCTGAGGCACACCCTGGCATGCTTTTCATCCGCAACTTTCATCCGCACATCCTTATTACAGTGCTTAGTGTGAGGTTTGAGGGGTTAAAGGGTTTAGAGGGTGTGTTGTAAATTCTTGTCATTTCCGCGTTCCTCTAGTCTGCATATTTTGTGTACATTTTTTTTATGTCTTCAGACATTTGTTCTATTCGAACATAAGTGCCCCTGCGGCGGGACATCACAGGATATTCTGCCATGATTCCAGTTCCAAACGTATATGTTCCATTCAAAGTGCATTGAAGTGTGCTAGGAGACGGAATTTAAATTGTATTTATTTACAGATGTATATGATGTCACACTCTTCCGCGGTGTTAAGACGCTATGCGCGTTGCGCATCGCAAATCTGTGAATGAATGTTCTGAAGTGAAGTAACTTTGCCCTGCTCAGAAAGTAGGGAGCAATGAACACTGTGTAGGGACCATGTCAATGGGAACACAGTTCATGCACAAGCTCATTTCTAATGAGCTGATTATCTTAATCAGGTGTGTTAACAGAGAGAGACATGCAAAAAATGCAGAGCTGGGAGGCCTAAAGTGAGCAGAGGCCGGCTTGAGTGAGCAGAGGCCGGAGGCCAGCTTGAGTGAGCGGAGGCCGGAGACCTAGAGTGAGCGGAGACCTAGAGTGAGCAGAAGGCCAGCTTGAGTGAGCAGAGGCCGGCTTGAGTGAGTGGAAGCCAGAGGCCTAGAGTGAGCGGAGGCCAGCTTTAGTGAGCAGAGGCTGGAGGCTTAGAGTGAGCGGAGGTCTAGAGTGAGCGGAGGCTGGAGGCCTAGAGTGAGCAGAGGCCGGAGGCCAGCTTGAGTGAGCGGAGGCCGGAGACCTAGAGTGAGCAGAAGGCCAGCTTGAGTGAGCAGAGGCCGGCTTGAGTGAGTGGAAGCCAGAGGCCTAGCGTGAGGAATGGAGGCCAGCTTTAGTGAGCAGAGGCTGGAGGCTTAGAGTGAGCGGAGGCTCAGGAGTGAGCCGGGAGGCTGAGGCCTAGGAGTGAGTGGGAGGCCAGCTTTAGTGAGCAGAGGCTGGAGGCTCAGAGTGAGCCTAAGGCCAGCTTAGTGAGCAGAGGCTCAGGAGTGAGCCGGAGGCCTAGAGTGAGCGGAGGCTGGAGGCCTAGAGTGAGCGGAGGCCGGAGGCCTAGAGTGAGCGGAGGCCTGAGCCCTAGAGTGAGCGGAGGCTGGAGGCCTAGAGTGAGCGGAGGCCAGCTTTAGTGAGCAGAGGCCTAGAGTGAGCGGAGGCTGGAGGCCTAGAGTGAGTGTGGGCGGGTGAGCGGAGAGTGAGCGGAGGCCTGAGGTCTAGAGTGAGCGGAGGCCGGAGGCCTAGAGTGAGCGGAGGCCAGCTTTAGTGAGCAGAGGCTGGAGGCCTAGAGTGAGCGGAGGCCTGAGGCCTAGAGTGAGCGAAGGCCAGCTTTAGTGAGCAGAGGCCTAGAGTGAGCGGAGGCCGGAGGCCTAGAGTGAGCGGAGGCCGGAGGCCTAGAGTGAGCGGAGGCCGGAGGCCTAGAGTGAGCGGAGGCCTAGAGTGAGCGGAGGCTGGAGGCCTAGAGTTAGCAGAGACCAGAGGCCTAGAGTGAGCGGAGGCTGGAGGCCTAGAGTGAGCGAGGCTGGAGGCCTAGAGTGAGCGGAGGCTGGAGGCCTAGAGTGAGCGGAGACCTAGAGTGAGCAGAAGGCCAGCTTGAGTGAGCAGAGGCCGGCTTGAGGGAGTGGGGAAGCCAGAGGCTCAAGAGTGAGCGAAGGCCAGCTTTAGTGAGCAGAGGCCTAGAGTGAGCGGAGGCCTAGAGTGAGCGGAGGCTGGAGGCCTAGAGTGAGCGGAGGCCGGAGGCCTAGAGTGAGCGGAGGCTGGAGGCCTAGAGTGAGCGGAGACCTAGAGTGAGCAGAAGGCCAGCTTGAGTGAGCAGAGGCCGGCTTGAGTGAGTGGAAGCCAGAGGCCTAGAGTGAGCGGAGGCCAGCTTTAGTGAGCAGAGGCTGGAGGCCAAGAGTGAGCGGAGGCTGGAGGCCTAGAGTGAGCGGAGGCCGGCTTTAGTGAGCAGAGGCCTAGAGTGAGTGGAAGCTGGAGGCCTAGAGTTGAGCAGAGGATGGCTTGAGTGAGCAGAGGCGGGCGGCTTGAGAAAGGAGGAATGTTTTAAATTATATATTTCGAGTTACATTGACAACTTTGAGGGTTTTCTCAAGCTAACAAGCTAGCTAGCTAGCTTAATTTCTGAATGTTAATACTTTTAGAGTCAGAGTTTTTTCTATCTGTTTTTCCTTTTCAGATCTTCTGTTTTTATATTTTCACTGTTGTTAAAGCTCGAACTCACACTACAGGATTTTTAGCCCGATTTAGCCCCGTTTTTTCCCCTCCTGAGAATTGGAGCAAAAATCTTGCAGAGCACCTTGATCGGTACCGATGTTCGGTGCGGAATATCTGGTAATGTGATGGCGCTTGCCCTCCCGATCTGTTCGGCCCACAAATCGGGACCGCCTCGATCATATCAAACATGTTTGATATGTAGGATTTAAATCGGGATGATGACGGCTATTTGATTACGTCAGTACTTTCACAACAGCCAATGCGCAAAACATATCACAACTTAAGGAGAAGAGAAGAGCTGCAGTGAAATACCTCAGTTTGAATGTGCGGTGAGACAGAAAACTGCTAGATCTAATGTAAAACGTCACTGAAATAGCAATGACAATCTGCTGCATGGATCCGTGCGGGCGCTCCCGCTGGCATGATAATTTATAATTCTTGTAGGTGGTGTAGAGGCGCACAGAGTCAAATCTTGTAGTCGTGCGCAGTTTAAAGATATGGAGGGAAGGATACTGGTTGGCTGCAACCAGATTTCATAATCGGTTAGGATTTTAAAACTCCTGTAGTGTGAGCATGGCTTTAAATGTTAATACAATATGTGTGATTCTTTAGAACTGTAGTTGTCCCACAGTGTGTTTGCAATTGTTTCAGTTTGCGTAATAACGGATGCGGGGGATGGGTGGTGGTGTACAGGATGGGAAGATCAGTGTGGAGGGCGACTTTTTTTCGATCCATGAGAAAAGACAGCTGAGGCATATAGACACAAAACAGGTGGGCGGGAGGCATAAGCAACACAGGGAAGTAAGGCAAAGGTGCGGTGTACAGTGCGTGGTAAAGAACACAGTGAATATGTTTTTTGTTGCTCATATTTGTGTGGTTTTCTTGTTAAATTTTGAATAATAATTTTCAAATACAGTAACTTTGATATGATGTCAGAGTATGACAAGTGCTACATACACAACACAGTGCAAGGGGTTACAAGTGGCTGCTAGCACATGGTCTTAAAGTATGAAAATCAACAGTCAATATGTAATGTTTCTGCATAGGAATCTATTAATTTGGGGTCTTTAATTGATATGTTTGTCAATTGGTATCATTGTCTACAGATGTGGTTGGTTAAGGAACCAGCCCTGTCATACTGTCCACAGCGTAGCTGTGTCTTGTTGCTCCTGGCACGGGCACTGCACTGTGTAATCCCATAGTTGCACTACTATAGCTGACAGCACACTACTCGCAGCTTGGCATCAGTGCAGGTTCCTCCGTGAGCAGCTGTACTGAAATGAGCAGAACGGCACAGACACAAAACAATGGTAAAGTTTTTTTTTTTTTTAGGATGATTATGGAGGAAAAAGATAATTTTAAGAAAAAGAAAATATAAAATAAGTATTTGCTTTCTCTGTATTGCCATGTATTGACAAAGAGCTCAAATTTGTTGATTAGTGAGAATGTCCAAGACATATATTGTTGGTCTCCATGGAACATGCTGGCACAACATTCATCCTAAAATGACCATTGGTACTCCTAGGGAATTCGGCCAGGTCCCTGTCAGTGGGATGGTGGTTTTATCTGCACGACCTAAAAGAAGAGAGGCGAAATTTGCTCTGAGCTTAAGGTGCGTACTGTCATCTCAATTATATAATGTAACTTAGAAGTATAATATCCTCAATAGTTTAATCTCCTATATGCAAAACTTAAATTGCATATAGTTGACAAAATTCCCTGACCATTTACTCATACCCTTTATGCCCTCATGTTCATCCATAACTCCATATAGACTTTATTCTGGGAAACACAAAAGGAGATCTTCTCCAGTGGTGTATAAACCTATTTTAACTTTCTGCGTAGTAGCTAATTTTAATCTACAATTTAGTTGACTACAGTTAGGTATTCTCGAACCCATTTCCATACAAAAATGTGGTTCAAAGATTTCTACTACAAGTGGTAAAAAAAATAAGTTTATTTTAAAATACAACTGTTTTTAGGTGCACTATTTTTCTAGTTCATATTATATGGTCTCTCACCATAGAGTACACTTTGTAATTTGCCAAATTGTTCGTTCAATCTCCCTCTCGTGATCAGAAAAGTCTCCTTACATCTTCTTGAAATGATACAAGGCGATGAGTAAACTCGGTCTAATGACAAACACAATGATTTTAACTGGCCAATGAGAATGGTTTTGTGAGGGTAAATTTGCTATCTTTATTTCAGCCTCTACCTTGTATAAAGAGTCCTGCAGAGGTGAGCTGACTGACTTTGCCTACAGACCTGCCATATAAGCCCGACTTTGGTAGGTCACCACTTACATGTTCCCAAACAAAAAACGCGTCACCACATCTTGGGTGGATAGTCCAACGCTGATTCTCTGGTGGATTCGCTTTTGGTAAGGTTTGTTCCAGCGCTGCGAGTGTTCTGTTGTAACCAACATAGCCAGCAGCAACAACCTGCAACATCACTCGTCCCATTCAAGATTGTCCGTCGCGTCACTCATCTGCACCCATAATACTATGTTGCGTCCACTCTGCCTACTAGGGGGTGTGAGTGTACTAGCCTTGACCATCTGTGTGTGTATTTTGTATAGAAGGCAAACATCGAACTACTACACATGGAGTCACTGGCTGCAACTCTGGAAATGCCACACAAACATTGAGGCATGCCACCAAAGGACCAGAGATGCATCACTGGATTGGCACTCAGGAATTCTCAAGAGTCCGCGTCGTCGTGTAACATCGTCGCAGTTTTAGGGAGGTTTGTCCTAGAGCTGGCAGCTGAACTCCATGGCTGAAAGGATCCACAGGTAGGATCTCTAGCCAGTACAGCGGACATCTACATGCGAAGAGAGGTCCTTGAAAAAAAAAAAAAAATGGGGGGGGAGTCCTGCAGTGGTAGAGGAATGCTGTCTGTTGCGTGGCGTGAAACTTCTATCCTTGGTGGATCTTACTTAATCCACGCAACACCAGATGATGGCTTGGCAGACTTATGGGCAGCGTTCCCATGCTCCACGTGAGTCTATCATGCGGCATCACATTATGACCGCCTCCACAGAACACACCGTTTTTTTGTCTGCCTGGTTGTTGAAATAAAGTGCCCAAGATGGTTAACAAAGTTTGGCGAATTGACTGCCCTTCACCTGAAAGTTGCAAAAAATGGCACAGACGTAAGATTTAAAACACAACAGCATGCTTATTACTGTCAAATTCTAAGGTCAGCTGCTGATTTCAGTGTGACTGGATATGGTGTGATTTGGTTGGTATGCGCAGGCACCGACTGATTGACATGAAGATCCAGAGGCTCGCTAATCTACTAAAGATGGCGTCACTGTTTTAGGCAGTGAAAACGTTACTGTATCTACATATTAGTTTTGCTGCTAACATTAGTTGTGCATTTTACAAGCTGTATCAAAGATATTTATATTTATCCATCGTTTCACCTCATGAAACAAGTTTGAGCTGGAACAAGTTATTTAGTATTTACTTACAAGCTGTATCATTATATTCATGTTTACATTGCTCAGCATTAAAGTTATTAAATTTTACATTAACAATGTCGAAGAACTGCTAATATGTTTATTCTACTCACGGTAGTTTTGTTAATTTTGTACTATAGTGTGTCATATTAGCTTTATACTTAGAAACCCTTGACGAAGTTAAACGGATAGGAATGCCTTAGACGTTGCTATAAGCAAAGCTTTAATGCATATCTTATCCTTATTTAAGACAGGGCCGTCCATAGAAGTATTTAACCTCACTCATGACACTAGTAAACAAATTAAATTAAATTATAATCGCACAAACATACTTTTCAAGACTAGTTTGGCGACATGAAGAGAGGACAATTCCTGCGGGTGGGCAAACAAGTGACGAGAAAGGACAGCGATAAATCAAAATGGATGCGGCAGGCGCGAGCGCGGAAACCTCAGAGGCGGAGGGATCGGGGAGGAAGAGAAAGAGGTGAGGAGGAAAAGCGGAGAAAGGGGGGCGAAAAGAGCGAAAGAGTCTGGGAGGAGGAGAGGGAGAGGAGGGAGGGGGGAAGAAAACAATGAAGTGGGTTTGGAAAAATCTTATCTGTGCCCATGCTTGTTACGCAAGGGCCCATTCTGGTAGTGTGACAAGAAGGCAAAGCGCACAGTGTTACAGCTGGTTTATGCTTCCTGTGATTGCAAGAGGTATGACAGTATCACAAACAACTTGTGTTGTCACCTCGTGATTCACCCTGTGGATGAAAACTGACGCTCAACATGGATGGGCCCTCAGACGAAGCAATGGCCTTCGTCTCCCCTCCACCTCGTCAGCCCAACATCTGTTGCCCTTTTTTTGCAGGAAAGCAGGTCTGTAGACTTTGCATGGCACACAGGTCATCCACCAGAAAACCTTTTTATCGACCATAATAGCCATGTCAGGTTCAGCAGAGACACAATCCCAGACTGCTGCAACAAGCTCCTCTCCTTGTCACTGACGGATCCTGCATACAGGGATGACAAAAGTAACTGCACCGTGGTGGGGCCATTTCGCACTTAAAAAGCCCCCTTAAAGGTGCCGTGGGATTTATGAAGAGAAAAGACTTCGCTCTGAAGCAGAGGGAGGATGAGTTTGACACGCTGCGTCTCTGTGGTACGTCAATGATCACTTGCGTGTCTGCGTAACGTTCCTGGAACTCCTTTGGCATGTGACCCTTGCGTACCTGTGCCTCCTTAGACATATCCAGTTGCGCACTGATCCAAAGAAAGGGTATAAAGAAATTGCGCCCAGGTTGTAATAAGTTCATTCCATGGTGGTGGGGACTTATGAATATATAAATCTTGAGTCCAGATCCTCCGGTGTTAGACAGATGCACCTATGAAGATGACTATAAAAAACTCATCTATGAGCTGTAGGGGAGGACCCTCTTTTAAAACTTAAGTAAAAACAGTGTTATTATTAAAAGTGGTCAGTACAACGATTGTACTCATGTTCGTGCTCCTTCCTGTACTTACCGGCACCAATCTCATGACTACCCCCTGTATTGTACACATAACAATGTAGATGGTATGTCAATAAAATGAACCTTAGGAAAGGAGTATATATGAATATATATCATATTATTCCAGATGCTTGCCGGTTGCTCCATCTTCATCCACTTGTTTAGCTGCGTTTGTTTTTGCCCTGATCGCAAAAACGAACGCATTCTGTGGGATGCCGACTCAATGAGTTTCCAGAACGCCATGAGATGACTGTAGCGTCACAAACCTTTTATAAAACATAGGACCATGTTTGAGATAATATGACATCACCAAGGTAAGGTTTGGCTAACTTTTATACCGAAATGTAATAATATAATAAATGCTTTACAAGCGCAGCTGTATGTCAAAGATTATTTCGGCATACAAGCCCCCTTCTTATTACTAATCAATCTTATAATAACGAATATTCTAGCATCTTGTCTTTTTCACAATCTTACTAGTATAGAACCAAAAAGCAATACTGGGGATCTCCCACCTTCCCGCTGAAGGCACTTGAAGTGTGTTGAACTGAACTAAAATGTTATTTTAATATAATAAACAAAAATTCTATGTAACTAAGGTTGATAATATGTATAATATAACAAAATGTTTATCACTAGTTAGTTGAAAAATGACAAATAGACCACACTACTACCACGGTTTTGCTATCAGATACATGCTAGACCGGAAGCCCACATACAACTGAGATTGGTTTTTGGCAGGAAAATACGTAGGCAGTAGTCCATAGAGTGTGACGTGAATGAATGTAAAACTTTATGAACGAAAAGAGCGCAAATGAAACCGCATTGCTGTTGCCTCTCCGTGCATCTCTCAGAAAATCAGAGCTTGGCCAAGAGTACTTCACCTGTAATAATACATCATACACAGGTCCTATTATTTGTATATATTTAAAAGGCAATGATTTACACAAACCTTAGGCTACGGTATGATACATGATTGAATGGAATAAACACTGTGCGCTCACCAATCAAACAGCCACGATTGTGCATGTCTTTAGTCTCTCAAAACCAAACTAGTGTTCTCTTCTCAAGAGTAGGCTAATAATCAATTTAGAGATACATTTTCTACTACGCGGCCTATATGTTTGCTTCTTATCTTTTGCTGGTTTGCGTGGCACACAGATATTTTAGTGAAGTTCAGAGAATTCTGCGGAATGAAAATGTGCGCCTTGAATTAAGTCAGTCGTGTTCAAATGATCCCTAACGTTTTGCCTGACGTGGTCCTCATGGCTATATGATTAATTTATTTTTAGAAAATTAATAATTATTTTACTTTAACACAGCATATTTGTTCAGTGATAACTACGAAAAAAAAAGACAATAAAAGTCATAACGGTCTTATCAAGTAACTGTATGAAGTTCCACCTGGTTTTATCCTGGGGGGCGTTACATTTGAGGTCTGGTACAGATATGACACAAGCTACAAAAAAAAAACACATAGGATATAGGCCAGTGGTGTAGCGCTGACTGGAGAAGTGGGTATACTCTTTATTTATGGCCCCATTTTTTTAAGGCGACCCAAGCAGCAATGGATGACACTCTGGTTTTAAACAGTGACGTGTAAAACTAATCTTGTATAGACTTGTCGTTTTTAGTTGACCCTAAAATGGGTCCAGCAGTATTTGCATATTATCACTTAACTTCTGCTGCTTGACTTCACGGACGTAAGGATCGGCATTATGAAATTAAAATTATCCACAGAAGAGGTTTAGATGTAAGGAATAATTGATTGCTGTTGAATTATTAGAAAAATAATGGTGTGCATTATTTTTCTAATAATTCAACGGCCCAGAGTCAATTATTCTGCTTATACTACGGTTACCACACCTCAAGACATCAATCAGATGATATATTTAAAGGGGATTTGTCCAGTTGTTTTTGTACTTAGGAAAGACAACAAGATTTGTCTCATGTTAGCTATAACCTAGGTGTCAGTCAGGGTGTCAAGCTGCCAATCCCTGACTATCTGCACCAGCAAGAATCTTACATACCTAGAATGAAATGTCAGATAAGAAAAACGGTTTGTCACACTGGGTGTTCTTCATGGTATGATTTTAAAATGTAAACATTACCGGCACTTTGATGGTTTTAATTATGACACGATTCCATATTATACAGAACGGTTGGCACAGGCAACCCTAGCTAGCCATCTCACAATTGAACTGCGTTTATGTCAGTCTCCAATCTGGAAGGCAGAAGCGACACGGTTAAAAAAATAAAATGAGTGCATTCCCATTTTCATTTTTATACTGGTTCACTAAAATAGAGGAAGAAGGACCTCATACAACACAAGAGATTAAGTCTAACTTTACATACTGTAGCTAAGACAACATTACATTTAAGTACCAAATAATATTACATACCAGTAATATTGTGGTTTAACATTATAAAAGTAAGGGGCATAGCGTTTTAGCTAATGCAGCTAAAGTTACCTGAGGAAAAAAAAGAGAGGGAAAAATGCTCAGCATAAAAGAGGGGGGCTCTATCGTCGGATTCGGCAACGTCGCAGACATTTACTTTGAAAAAACTATGCCCTTAAAAGATCAATTTTAGTACCAAATGGTCTAATTCTGACAAAACATTACAAAGCTATACAGTACACAGACACTAACTGAACTTACCCCCGTATTTCTGACGTAGTTCATACAATTTCCATGAGGCGTTAAAAAAAGGGACATGTAAATTTTAACATTAAATATAACTTTGAGCTTGCTCATGCACGCAAACACACACACAACTTTTTAACGATAAGGCGATGGTTGGGCTATTTTTGTCACAAGACGGGCTACATAATCAGTTTCAGAAAACACTAACCCTGCACAAATATTGTATTTAACATTGAAATCAGTGTGCTCTTACCACAACTTATTAAAAACAGAGGCAAATAATCATATCATATCATCATATTAACTTACCTTATTAACCTGCTTGCAGCTATGTGCCTGACTGTCTGACGACGACAAGACGAGAATCCAAAAAGTTAGATGAAAAGGAAAAATAAATAAACCGATTGCCTTTGGGTCAAAATAACCCAGCTGTTCAGTGGGAAAGAACCCTTACAGTCCATTTGACCCAGCATGAGCAACCCAAACTGTGTGTTTTACATTACCTCAAACAACCCAGAACTATGACTCGCCCCAGCACAATTACCCCAACATGTTCGTTTTACAGAAATAACCCGGCACTTTTTAGAGTGTGCGATTGGATTACCTATTCATGTGGGTGGACTGTCATGAATGTGCATAACGCAGGACACTAATGAATGATGCGCATCAGAGGGGATTTGAAGGAGGTTTACGCAAAGCCGACTGATAAAGAAGTGGGTATACGCCCGTATACCTGCGTATACCCTCCACTACAAGCACTGATATAGGCATCATAGTATGCTTGAGTAATCGTGTAATAGATCGTGATTATTCGTAAATGATGATGATTCTGCTGCGTCTATAAACCTTTGAAATCACATCAGACTATATCCCTGCTTTCACGCAGCCGCTGATCCCAGTCCAGAGAGAGCAGCACTCATCATGAAAGCTTTATGTGTAAAAACCGCTTCACAAACAGTCTACTTACACAGCAGGCTACATTTCAGTGTTGCAAACATTAAACTGTGACGAAAAGAGTTTATAGTGCGGATATTACACCCTGATGTTGCACATTCCAGGGCCCCGTTTATGGCAGGGGCCCCTCTCTGACCACTATAGTGGACAAAGGTTTGCTACATTTTGATTTGAGCTTGGTGGACTAACATAAGCAAACTGTCCAACGCCATCAGATAAAGATGCCAGGACAACAGCCTGACACAGGGTTCCCACACCTTGGTTAACTTCAAATTCAAGGACCTTTCAAGGACTTTCCAGATCCAACTACTCTCAAATTCAAGGACTTAATGTGGGGACACATTTCAAGTGAGAGCAAGGTTACACCATGTTACCTTAAAGGGGTCATATGACGTTGCTAAAAAGAACGTTATGTTGTGTATTTGGTGTAAATGTAAATTGTTAATGCGGTTTAAGGTTAAAAAAAAAAAAACATTATTTTCCACATGATTGTTATTATTGTTATTATTACACATTATTGTTGCTCCTCTATGCCCCACCTTTCTGAAACGCGTCTATTTTTACAAAGCTCTTCATTCTGAAAAGCGAGGTGTTCTCTGATTGGCCAGCTATCCAGTGTGTTGTGATTGGCTGAATACCTCAAGCGTGTGACGGAAATGTTACGCCCCTCACCATACTGTGATGCCGTTTCCCGGCACAACGAGACAAAACCAATAAAACCCATTACAAACGAGGCATTTGTAGCATCCAGTGGTGACATAATTACTGATTATGACTTATACAGTTTTTTTTTTTTACGCATTGTGTTGCGTATCATGCCGCATAAACATAAAACCAGGTTTCATGTCTGCATTTGTGATCGTAGAAACGACAAACAACAAGTACTACTCTACACTGCTTAACACTCGTGTTTGAATCAGCAGTGGCAAATTCTTTAAAAATAAAAAACGTGCTTACAGACCGTGAGTCAGAAGCGCCAGACTGTCCTTGCAGAGATGGAACTGCCCCACTTTATAGAAACAGCCGTTGTGTGTAGATGGCATTGTAGGCTTTTTTTATCAGGTTCAGGAAACAGTCCTCCATAAATTGAACAGCACACATCTGTATATTTGGGTTGAACTGTTCTGAAACAGTGTTGTAAATACAACTTAACCACTGAATTCTAGTTGTGTCCTCGTTTGGAAGGCCAAAAAAGTACTTTCGCTTTCAAAACGAAAACACACAGCGTCACACCACAGCAGCTTGAAAAAGGCGCGGCCAATGGATTTTGACGAAGGAGCTTGCGGCAACCACATGACGACCACACCTTGGATTTGTTGTATTTCCTCAGCGACCAGCACGGATCAGCTCCAGGCATGATGAAGCAGATATCGCCCTCTTCTGGAAGGCCAACCAAAGTAGTTTCGCTTTCACAGTGAAACACACAGCGTCTATACGACATGGCGGCGGCAGCAACAACAATACTACGGTGAGAGTAAAAGTTACGCCTTCTTTCTTTGCGTGAACATTTGGGTGGTATTATGCAAATCTTCCCACATACTGACGTAGAGATGTGGGGCGTGTTTAAACGAGGCGTTTTAGGGGGCGTGGACAAGTCTTAACTTTTATAAAGAATATCTCTTTGGGTTTGAGACTTTAGTCTTTGCAAATTTAAGGATCTTATCTATTCACAAACAGCTTGTAACACTCCAAAGAGAAAAGAAAATTTTAAATTGCATCATATGACCGACCCCTTTAAGAGACATAGTTACAGTTGTCTTGTGTCAAACACAACTATGCAAAAAAAAGCTTCTTTTTTTTTTGCATTTATTTTTGGCCATATGACAGAGATCTGATATTCTATTTGTTGTATTTCTGTTTTGCATAAAACTGAAGAATATTCAGTACATCCTATACTGTACTCTAAACTGATCTGATATGAACTTTTGCATTAGGGTTACCAACTTCAGAAAATGAAAATACGGGATTCTTTATAGGAAAACTGTGATTCTTTATAGGAAAATAAGGGACAGAAAAAGGGATGCTCAAAATATTTGTTCTGTACCATATGACCATGTCATTTCTGTGTCTACAGTTAAGTGTGTATAAAAGGTTCTCAGTAAAAAAAAAAATCACATTTGTTTTGCTTAACCTATGTAGAGTTATTCTAAAAATAATGTTTAATGTCATACAATAAATGGCACGCATGTTATACACAAAGCATCGGCCTGAGAAAATTTTACCTCTATAGAATTCTGACTGCACAAGTGGTGTAGTAATTTAGGAGGTGAATATACTGTGAAATTACATAGGCTACAATGTCATAAAATTTTAAAATAAATTTTGTCTGTGAAACTTCAATCAGTAAAAAAGCTTTTTTTTAAACGACATTTTAAAATGTTGAACTAAAATGTTATTGCAACCATGTAGCCTATAATTTCATGAAAATGAAATACTTTTCAATTAAAGAGAACTTGGAGTGTGTGGGCTGCTTTTTGGAGCTTGAATTTGGTTCTTCAATATTAATGAGATCCAGGTTTAGGAATATGATAGAAGTTACAATTTAAAAAATGTGTAATTTTGTTTGTTTCTCCATTTAACAACATTAACTTACAATCCTAAAAGATGTATTTCCTCAGGTAGATTGCATTTTTCTTGTCTAGCTTGCTTATGATCAATAATCATGTTCTTTGCATTCACCCAAATGATTTGGCAAAACCAAAACGTGGACAGTGAAGGGGATTGCTTGTTAACGTAAGTGAAGTGGGAGCGTCTAGGCAGCAGAGGATTTGTGCTAGGTCCCTTAAAGCCTTCCTTGAGAGAGAGCTTAGGCTCATGTAACCAGAAGTTTTTAAGATATATGAATATGCTTTTAAGTTTTTTTCTTGCCTCATGGGTTTACATTATCTTAACAAGCAAAGCAATTCAACATTAATTTCACAGTGCATCTGTGAAACTTTGTGGTAGCTTCGTAGTAGTTTTGTGTGCATGTGAACGTCATGGCAACGTACAACACAAAGTACCTTACACGGGAAACACTTAACATAATGCGTAAATGCACGTAACTAAGGTAAATCAAGTAAGCTTAGACATAGGCCACGAAGTGTTGGTGAAATAACACATTAGCGGACCAGAGGGAATATTATGGATTTTTTTTCCAGAAAACATCTTGCGCAAAATAAATTCAAGAACTTTCAAGGACCTGTATCTATGCATGCTTATTTTCAAAAAGCTTTCCAGGGCCTTGAAATTTTTTTTTTTTTTTCAGATTCACAATCTTTCAAGGATTTCCAAGGACCCGTGGGAACCCTGGATTTCCCCCATAACATTCGCACGCATTTCACTGTGCCCATTATCATCATGCAGTGGTTGTCCTGCACGAGCCACAGCTGTAGCGCGACATTTGCAACAACGTTGCAGGAGATTTGCTCAGAAATTTGCTCTTTTAGTACCACAAAGCAGGGAAGCACCAACACAGGTGCTCTGCAGGCAACTCGTGAGTAAAGCACTGACTGGGGCTGCTTTGAGAGCGACGTGGGAACAGAGCTACTTGAAAGCGGCAATCTGACCCGGTGCTGCGAAGCGGTGTGCTGATTAGTACTGCTTGAGAGCGGCGAGCTGTTGGCAGCGAGCTGAGAGCAAAGGCGGTGAGCAGATCTTGCTACTGCAGAGCGGCGGCTGGATCAGCTTGCAGGCGAAGGTTTTCAAGTCTCGAAGAATCAGAGAAGAGCAGTGTTATCATCACTGAAGGAGAAAGAATCAGTCATCAGTAGCTATGCCGAGCGCCTGCTTATTGTAGCCAGATGCCCCGCCCCGTTTTGGCGTGCCGTCCATTGGTTCATTACTGAAACAATTGCAGTGCAGATGCAATGTTGTGATTGAAAAAAAGCCTTCAGTAATCAGAGAAAAGGAATTCTCCGCCGCGTCTTAGTGACACAGTACGAGTAAAGTATCGAAAGGGAACAGTGTACAGGCCTGTCACGATAACAACTTTTGTTGTGCGATATATTGCCCCAGAAATAATTGTGATAAGAGATATTATTGTCATTTTAAAGACCATTTTATACCACTAAATAAATATTTTAAGAATATTTAGATCATGGAAATGAAGTATCAAAATATTAGATACCTTAAAAAAAACTGATTAAATAGTAAATAAACATTTTCTAACAAAAAATTAAAAGAAAAATGCATTTTTTCTTGATTTTTCCTTGACCTTCTTTTCTCTGTAAATTAAGGGTGCACACTATTGCTGAGAAACACAATCACTACTTAGCAGTCAGATGTCTGTATGCACAAAGGCACAGACCCCTAACAAGACCATATCTGCAGATTAAACTTTTTTGTAGAAGCATTTTTTAAATTTGAACTAGCACCTCATGACTACACCATATTATGTACGAGAAGCTGCAAAAGACACAGCCCCAAGTGCAATTCTCGATAGTGGGAGGAAACCATTGACAATTTAGCAACCATATAAATGTAAAATGTGGGGCCAGATCTGTAATTTATATGCAAATGTCAGAAGGTTGAAAAGGGACTAAGACATAAAAGGCAAAATGATCATCAATGATCCTAAGCAGATAATACAGCTACTTACTATATAGAAATCAACTGTATAAATAAATGGAACAAAACTTGACTGCAGTGCTGAATAAAATCAACATCACAATGATCAGATGCTACCACAAATACTGTTTATTTTGTTACTGAAACGAAATACATATTCACCTAAATGCCACTTGAGATGTGCTAAGCCTGCTGCTCGGGTATTTTGAACTGTTTAACCCTTAAGCAAAGAACAAATTAATAACTAATAAGGCTTCTCTCAAGTCTGAATTTTCATGTGGTCTTTTAAGGTTTGATGTTGAGTGAAACTTTTTCCACGCTGGGTTGAGAGGTGTATAGCTTCTCTCCAGTGTGAATTTACATGTGCCTATGGGCTCTAAGCAACGAGAATTGTGATGTATTTCCGCTCATACTTTATACAGTCAAGGGTGCTTCTGGTTTGTATGGTAACTAAGAGAAACCATCAGCTGTGTGGGAGTCACGCCCCCTCACTAAAACAACAAAGAAAATGTTGTAGTTTTATACAGTTTTAAATTGAGTTTATATCTTCTCCATAACCATGGAAAATACAGTTTTCTGACGTCAAAACCAAATGAAGGCAGCGTCGGAGCACTGTAGTGTCCCACTGTGCTCTGTGTCTTCATGCTACAGCTCCTGTGCTAGTTTTCATTCCTTTCCGGTGAAGGAAGATCGATATGGAAAAAATGGATTGTAAACATTAGAAGGATAAACTTCAGATCACAAAATCACAAAAACACACAGAAGTATGAAGTATACCATTTTCAAAAACCAGGATGATTTTTTTTTTGTGGGGAAAGTGTGGGGCGTCTTCTGAAAAGGTGCTGTCCTTTTAGTAGTTTTGAGGCGGAAGCGGAACCGTGAACCGCCAATTGCAGCCACCGAGGTTAAGTGTTTGGGAACAAAGAGAGCAACCACCACTACCGGAATATGGATGTGGAATAAATGTAAATTGGTCATGGACATACAATCAGGCATGGAAGAAAACTAAATGGAAATTGATCATGCCTGCAGCTCTGGACTTATCGCTATGTGAAAATGAGGAGTTGAAGAGAGAGAGAGATCTGCAGGAACAGCTGGGAGCAGGTCCAAGGTGAGTAGACACTTTGGCCTCCAGAGATTTGCGGGTCTAATGAGGAGAAATTCGCCTTTTACACAAGGTAAAACCATTTTGTGATTATTATTTGTTATGTAAGCCATTAGCACAATGGTAAAGTGTTTTTTATTCAAGATTCAAGATTTTTTTTATTTGTCACATACACAATTATATAGAGCATATATAACCAGCAGTGAAATGTGAGTCAGGTCGCTCCATGGACGTGCAATTATTAAAGCATACAACACAGATGAAAATACACAAATATAGGTATGAAAAAAATAAACAAAATAAAAGTAAACAAAAATATATGAATAAAATATATTAAAAAAAAATGTATACTGTAGAATTAAATATAGAGAATAGAACATAATGTGCATGAAAGTACACTGTAGTCTAAAATATTAAGATACACAGGATTGTACAAGAGGCAAATGTGCAAACAGGTTGTGACACTGTGAGTATGTCAATGTGAGGTAGAGAATGATAAATATATTACTTATTAAGTGGAGACAAGTGGATGTTAAGAGGCTGGTTTGAGTTTAGGAGCCTGATGGCCTGGGGAAGAAACTCCTCCTAAGTCTCTCAGTTTTTGCCATCAGGCTACGGAAGCGCTTACCAGATGACCGCAAAGTGAAAGTGAAAAGATGGTTACTGGGGTGGACGGAGTCCTTGATGATTTTAACAGCTCTGCTTTTGCAGCGTTTGAGGTAGATGTCCTGCAGAGAGGGGGAGAGCAGACCCTGAGATGCGCTCAGCTAAGCGCACAACTCTCTGCAGGGCTTTGCAGTCCTGACTGGAGCTGTTCCCATACCACACTGATGGGGGGGGGGGGGAGCCACACTGATCACACTGATATTCTATGGCCCCTGAATAGAAAGTTTTCAGGATTGCAGGTGAAACCCTGAATTTCCTCAGCTGTCGCAGATGGTACAGTCAGTGCCTGGCTTTATTAACCTGTGTTGAGTGTGGGCAGTCCAAGTCAGGTCCTCTGAGATGTTTACACCGAGGTACTTGAAGCTGCTCACCCTCTCCACAGGGAGTCCCCTGATCATAAGAGGAGTATAGGGCACTGCTGTCTCTTCCTGAAGTCAACAACCAGCTCTTTAGTTTTGCTCACATTCAGAGAGAGACAATTGTCCTGTGACCATGGTGTGAGTTTCTCTACCAAATCCAAGTATGCAGCTTCATTGTTGTTGGAAATGAGTGCCCAGAACCACTGTATCATCAGCAAATTTGATAATAGATGTGGAGCTGTGGGAAGATACTCAGTCATGTGTGTAGAGAGAGTAGAGGAGGGGACTCAGGACACAGCTGTGTGGCTCCTACGTTCAGGGTGATGGAGTTAGAGGGTGAACTGGCCTACTTTCACCACTTGAGGTCTGCCGGTGAGGAAGTCTTGAATCCAGACGCAGAGTGAAGAATTCAGGCCAAGGTCCATGAGTTTAGAAGCTAGCTTGATGGGGACTGTAGTATTGAAAGCTGAGCTATAGTCAATAAATAGCAGCCTTACATAGTTCCTGTTATTGCTGTCAATGTGCATGAGAGAAGAGTGCAGGATGTGAGAGATGGCATCTTCAGTAGATCTATTTGGGTGATAGGCAAACTGAAAAGGGTCTAAAGTATCTGGGATGGAGGAGCAAATTTAGTTTTTAACCAGTCCCTCAAAGACCTTCATGACTATTGATGTGAGGGCAACTGGGAGATAGTCATTCAGACAAGAGAGTTTATTGTTCTTAGGCACAGGGATGATGACAGATTGTGGTGGGAGCCACCGAGGTAGCAAGAGACTCTCATTAAAGATGGATGTAAACAAACCAGTGAGTTGATCAGTGCAGGACCTCAGAACACGGCCAGAAAATCCCATCAGGACTGCTGCTTTCATAACGTTCACTCGCTTTAGAGTGATTACATGATTATAGATGGTTTATTACATGATTATCGCTGCTCTGACTGCCGCTTCCCGACACGCGCTGATCATCAGACTCGCGCTGCTTAGATTGTTTTCAAAGCGGCCATAGAAAGAGTTTAGCTCATCAGCCAGTGACGGATCTGCTCTCACCTCTGCAGAGGATTTGTTTCCAAAGGCACAGATGGTTTTTAGTCCCTGCCAGATGCGTCGGGAGTCATTTAGCTGAAAAATGAGACTCTATTTGTTCCCTGTATCGGAGTTTGGCGGCTCTTACTGCACACCAGAGAGCATAGCACAATGCTTTGTACTCGCTCATGTTTCCCAACAAAAGACTGCCGTCGTATGCAGCAGTGTGTTTGTTTACTGCAGCACAGATTGTTCTGTCCACCCACGGTTTCTGATTAGAGAAAGACCTTATAGTTACGGTTTCAGTTGTTTGCTCAGCTAGCGTATTTACAAAGCTTAATGCTACATCTGCGAACTCGCTGATGTCAGAGGAACTCGCTCGGAACATGTCCCAGTCTACGTCATCAAGAGCCGCCTGTAGCATGGCTTCTTAGTGGGCGGACCAGCGCGTCACCACCCTCTGCACTGGGGGTTCTTGAACGAGCCTTTGTTTATATTCCGGTGTGAGGAAAATGGCAGCATGGTCCGATCTGCCAAAAGCCGGTAGTGAGCGAGATTTGAAGGCATTCTTAAACTGAGAGTAGCAATGATCCAGTGTATTCGGTCCTCTGGTTGGACAGGATACATGTTGATAAAAGTTCGGCATAAACTGCCTGAGGTTGGCTTTGTTAAAGTCCCCAGCGATGATAAGAGCATCGTCAGGATGTTTGTTGATGTAGCCCCTGAGCACATCGTGAAGCTTAGACAAAGCCAAGCCGGTGTCTGCTTGTGGTGGGGTGTAAACAGCAGTAACAATGATTGATGAAAACTCCCGGGGCAGATAGAATGTGCAGGAAATAATGGATAGATGTTCCAGATGAGGCGAGCAGGAGCGCGACAGTGTGGAGATATTCCTGGGGTCACACCATTTCTTGTTACTCATGAAAACACACTCCTCCACCTTTGGATTTATCGGCATCGGCTGTTCTGTGCATCCGTAAAACAGAGAAGTTATCAGACGAAGTTACAGCAGTGTCCGGGACAAAGGTCATGAGCCATGTTTTCAGACAAACAAAGGATGTTACAGTCTCTTATGTCCCGTTTGAAAAACTTATCCTGGCTCTAAGATCATCCCTCTTATTCTCCAGGAGACTGGACACTGGCGAGCAGAATGCTCGATAGAGGAGGACTGTGAGCTCTTTTCCTCAGTCTGTTGGAATCCCAGCACGTTTCCCGTTGTGTTTCTTGATCCGTCGCCGCAGTGAGTTATTCAAGTGGCCATTGTTCATCTCGGCATTCCGTGTTATTTTAGATGGCCACAATGGGTTGGAGGATAGTGTCCTGAAACAGGTCAATGAAGCGGTGTCCAATGTCCAAAAGTGTTTCTTTGTCATAAATGATCAGTGCAGACGTTGTGTGTGTTAAAAGAGAAAGCAAAAGCAAGTGAAGTAAATAAAAACACAATCTAAGCAGAGCGAGCTGGATGACGTCCGAACACAGCGGCGCCATCTTGGATGTTATATGACCATTTCGAGTTATGGACGTAGTTGTAACTGTACATAGGCTGTAGCTTTACGTTGGCTATACTTATCTGGCATAGGCATACTTAAAGGTAACGTTAGGGTTAGGGATAGGGTTCTACCATCCATCATTGAACATGTTCTGAATGTCATTATAATCAAGTATCACAAATACTTTTTCGCAGTCAGTCCACCTACCTTGATCCCATAATTAGGCCTAGTATATAGTTTATTAGTGTAACATGTTAGGATGTGTGTGTGAGTGTCGAGGGGTGGGCGTGTGCAAAGTTAGTGTAGTTTCATATCTGAGAATCAGTTTAAGACTGTAGTAATTACCTAATTATTTTACCAAGTGTTATGCCTTATATGTTTTAAAAGAAACAATTTATTTCTTTACAGATTTACTACCTATAAACACATGATGGCCTTCTGGGAACAGATTGAACCTTCCAACACACAGGATGATTTGTGTCACCAGCTCCAAAGTCACCAGGGAGACTGGGCTATATGTGGAGACTTGGGCACTTCCTGCAATCGATGAATTCTTTCTCTTCATGATGCACCTTGCTTTGGGCCTCAAGCAGAAATACCTGGCTCATCGCTTCCATGTCCATCAGACTACAGTTAGCCACATCATAACCACTTGGGTGAACTTCCTCTATTTTCTTTTAGGTTCCGTGCAAATTTGGTTGCCGAAAGAGAGAGTACGAGCCTACCTGCCAGAGGAATTTGAGAATTTCTGAGACACCCAGGTTATCCTGGACTGTACTGAGCTCCCCTGCTAAACGCAGTGTCTTCGTCTCTGCTATTACAGAGTGAGGTATTTTCCAACTACAAATCTCACTGCACCTTCAAGGCTTTGATAGGAATGGCACCTCATGGTGCAGTAACTTTTGTCTCAGGACTGTATGCAGGGTCAATCAGTGACCGGGAGCTGTTCAAGCAATCAGGGATCATCAACATCCTTACCCCTGACATGGCCATAATGGTGGACAAGTGCTTCTTAATTGATAACCTGGTTCCATGCAAAATCCACAGGCCTGCTTTTGTGACCAAGGGCACACAAATGTCTGTCGGAGAGGTGAGACACACTCGATCTGTGGCCAGGCTCAAGGTGCATGCTGAACGCCTGATCCGGCGGGTGAAGGAACAAAAGTTGTTTGACACAGTCATCCCCTTGTCCATTTCTGGTAGCACTGATCAACTGTTTGCAGTGTCATGTCTTCTCATTAACTATCAGAATGGACCACTTCAGAATGGACCACGTCAAGGCTTGGGCCCAGTGAGTCTACACAGTGTCATTCTTGTCTGTGTACTAAGTCTTTTAAAGTCTTTATTTGGCACATTAAAATGTTGTAAATATACTGTTGTAAATATGGTTTGGAAATGGTCTAATTTTCTTACTATGCTTGCCTAATAGATTTTTTTTTTTTGCTTGTTGCTTTTGTCTCATCTGGGATGTTTATAGTTCATGCCAACATTCTTTCATTGCTTATACATGATAATTAACATTTTTCTCGACCATTTGGTTCATTAAAAAAAGAATTTTACAATCCAATTGTTGACCTCCTTTCCTTTGTTAGAGCAGCCATAGTTAAACCTGCAGTTGCAACACAGTTCTAATTCTGTCAATCTTCTGCCACCTGCTCAAATCTTTATTTACAACTATGGTGAAAGACAAGACTAAGATACAGTATTTTCTATTTATTTGAATATTGAGTCATAAGTTATATTTATGTATTTTATTTTTTTTGATAGTTACCTACAACATTCCTTCGCAATAAAGCAAGCAAATAAATAAATAAACACGTACACAAAAATCCCTTTCAGAGCCCATCAACAGTAACTTGATGGTCCATTGGCACTTTGGGAAAAGCTGTACTACTGTATGCTAGTCTACACTGACAGTTATGTAACAGTACAAAAATATCTGTGAACAACAGCAGTATACAGTGTAACAGTAAAACAATAACAGTATGTGTACTGTATACGAAGTAACAATTTTCCATTTGTATAGCCTTCCTAACATGAACAGTAGATCAGTTTTGGATATTATATAGACTTGCAAACATGAACAACAGATCAGTTCGAATACTGTAGAGACTCGCAAAAATGAACAATAAATCAGTTCAGATATTGTATAGATTTGCAAAAATAAACAATAACACCTGAACTCACTGAACCGATAGAAACTGATTGATTAACTGATTGAAACTGATTAAACTTATTGAAAGATACTATGCCCAAGGCCATTGAAGTGACTTACTGCAAACACTTCTGTATGTAGTTAAAGAAAAAGAAAAAAAAAATGATCTGCTCTGTCTCTAATGGTGTGCATTACATCAAGACCTTTATAAATTTGCTCGACTAACATGTCTTTCTGAGCACAAACAACAAAATCACACCACTCTAGCCTTGTCAAGAGCATCTGACCTTGAACTTGCCAGTAGTACTTGTGCTGCCTACCTGAGTTTCAAAGCACCACCGGACATTTTTAGATAGGGGCAGTCCACATAGCTCTGGATATTGGGACATTTGACCTCAAGGAGACCAAATGGTGGGTTCCCAGAGGGTTCAAAGATGACTCCATCAGGAGAGCTGCCTAGCCAGGATGTACAATGAACCCGCAGGGTGAACAGTTCACATTTTTAAGAGTGCAATACTCTTTAACAGCGAGTGACTCCATATCAATACCTCTCCTCATGTCCGTGGTCTGACCAGTCCCCCTGAGAATTCAATGTACATCTCAAAAAATTTGAATATCATGGAAAAGTTCTTTATTTTTTGTAATTTAATTCAAAAAAGCAAACTTTCTTATATTCAAGATTCATTGCACACAAACTAAAATATTTAAAGAGGTTTTTTTTTTTTTTTTAATTCTGATGGTTACTACTTACAGCTTAGGAAAATTTAAAATTCAGTATCTCAAAAAATTACAATATTCCATTTTGAGCTTGATTAGTTTGATTAATTTTGAGTATAGAGGTGCATCTCAATAATTTAAAATGTCATGGAAAAGTTCATTTATTAAAGCAATTCAACTCAAATTGTGAAACTTGTGTATTAAATAAATTCAATGCACACAGACTGAAGTAGTTTAAGTATTTGGTTCATTTAATTGTGATTTTGGCTCACATTTGACAAAAACCGACCAATTCATCTCAACATATTAGAATACTTCATAAGACCAAAAAAAAACATTTTTAGTAAATTGTTGGCCTTCTGGAAAGTATGTTCATTTACTGTACATGTACTCAATACTTGGTAGGGGCTCATTTTGCTTTAATTACTGCCTCAATTCGGCGTGGCATGGAGGTGATCAGTTTATGGCACTGCTGAGGTGGTATGGAAGCCCAGAATTCTTTGACAGCGGCCTTCATCTCATCTGCATTTTTTGGTCTCTTGTTTCTCATTTTCCTCGACAATACATTCTCTATGGGGTTCAGGTCTGGTGAGTTTGTTGGCCAGTCAAGCACACCAGCACCATGGTCATTTAACCAACTTTTGGTGCTTTTGGCAGTGTGGGCAGGTGCCAAATCCTGCTGGAAAATGAAATCAGCATCTTCAAAAAGCTGGTCAGCAGAAGGAAGCATGAATTGTTCCAAAATTTCTTGGTAAACGGGTGCAGTGACTTTGGTTTTCAAAAAACACAATGGAGCAACACCAGCAGATGACATTGCACCCCAAATAATCAGAGACTGTGGAAACTTAACACTGGACTTCAAGCAAATTGGGCTATGAGCTTCTCCACCCTTCCTCCAGACTCTAGGACCTTGGTTTCCAAATTGAAATACAAAAACTTGTTCTCATCTGAAAAGAGGACTTTGGACCACTGGGCAACAGTCCAGTTCTTCTTCTCCTTAGCCCAGGTAAGACGCCTCTGACATTTTCTGTGGTTCAGGAGTGGCTTAACAAGAGGAATATGACAACTGTCTCCAAATTCCTTGACACGTCTGTGTCTGGTGGTTCTTGATGCCTTGAACCCAGCCTCATTCCATTCCTTGTGAAGTTCACTCAAATTCTTGAATTGATTTTGCTTGGCAATTCTCATAAGGCTGTGGTTCTCTCGGTTGGTTGTGCATCTTTTTCTTCCGCACTCTTTCCTTCCACTGAACTTTCTGTTAACATGCTTGGATACAGCACTCTGTGAACAGTCAGCTTCTTTGGCAATGAATGTTTGTGGTTTACCCTCCTTGTGAAGGGTGTCAATGATTGTCTTCTGTACAACTGTCAGATCAGCAGTCTTCCCCATGATTGTGTAGCCTAGTGAACCAAACCTAACCCTAACCAGAAGACGATCATCAACCCCCTCCACAAGCGGGTGCTGTCACAGAGTGCTTCGTTCACAAAATATTCATAGAAAGTAGGACTGGAAGGAAAAAGTGTGGTAGGAAAAGGTGCACAAGCAACAGGAATGACCACAGCCTTGGGAAGATTGTCAGGAATAGGTGATTCAAGAACTTAGGAGAGCTTCACACGGAGTGGACTGAAGCCAGAGTCAGCGCATCTAGAGTCGCCAAACTCAGACGTCTTCAGGAAATGGGTTCAGCCATCACATTCCTAGAACCAAGCCATTCCTGAACCAGAAAAAAACATAGAAAGCATCTCAACTGGGGTAAGGAGAAAAATGAACTGGACTGTTGCTCAGTGGTCCACAGTTCTCTTTTCAGATGAAAGTAAATTTTGCATTTCATTTGGAAATCAAGGTCTGGAGGAAGTCTGGAGAGGCACAGAATCCAAAGTCCAGTGTGAAGTTTCTGAAGTCAGTGATGACTCCAGGTTGCCGTGACGTCTGCTGGTGTTGGTATATTGTGTTTTATCAAGTCCAAAGTCAATGCAGTCACCTACCAGGAGATTTTGGAGCACTTTATGCTTCCATCTACTGACAAGCTTTATGGAGATGCTGATTTCATTTTGCAGCAGGACTTTAGCACCTACCCACAGTGCCAAAACCACTTCCGATGATATTACTGTGCTTGATTGGCCAGCCAACTCACCTGACCTGAACCTCACAGAGAATCTATGGGGTATTGTGAAGAGGAAGATAAGTAACATCTGACAAACAATACAAAGGAGCTGAAGGCCGCTATCAAAGCAACCTGGGCTTCAATAACGCCTCAACAGTGCCACAGGCTGATCACCTTCATGCAACGCCATACTGAAGCAGTGATTCCTCGAAAGGAGCCCCAACCAAGTATTGAGTGCATAATTAAACCTACTTTGGAGATCTTATCCTAAATCTTTTTTTTGATTGATCTATAAGAAAATATTCTAATTTTTTCAGATGTACCTGTATGTCCACGAACATGGCATACCTCGTGGAAGTGAGTAGACGTCACTCTAATCTTTCTCAAACGATGCCACACCTGGCACGAAACTCTGCCCTTGTGTAGCAGCTTCTATCCTGTGGGCCATGTTTTGAATGACATCTCCAGAGACTTCAGGTGCAGATGTTCCTTCTCTGATAGAACATAGGCACAGGATGGTGGTTCGAGCCTGTAGCTGTGGATGGGAAGGGAGGGTGAGGCAGGGGCAGATGGGATGTGTTGAAGACTTCCCTCATTGCTGGTGGTTTATGCTGAAATGACAGCACGCTCCCTGCCTGGACAGCTCCAAAAGCAGACTGGACTAACGGGACATCAGCTGACATGCCCATTGTTGTTACCAAGGGTGCAAGTGAAGGGGGAAGTCTTTGTACACCCATCCAGCGCCTTGTAGAGAGAATTTCTGAAAAATATTATCAGTAAAAAAAAAAATAGTATTAAAAGTAAAAATCACTACACCAAACTTCTGCTACAGCATACATAAAATGGGTTAAATGTAAAAACCATACTGAGATATGAAGTAAAGATAATCTCACCTTACACAGTCTTGTTGAATTTCTGGGTTTTCGAAACTCCATTTCTACAACTGGGCCTGGCCTAACACCCTAACATCAGAAACACATTCAACATGGCATCACAATAGCTACAGTATACTATAGACACTATAGAGACTGTGTCTGTTCCCTGAACTAGAAAATACAAAAAACGTCCAAACCAATTTAAGAGCAACAATTTAATTGAGGTTCAACAAATAAAAAACAGATGCAATACGTATAAACAAATGATAACGCTTGGCTTATTGAATATCAGGTCCCTTTCTACGAAAGCACTTTTTGTAAATAATATGATCACTGATCATAATCTAGATGTGCTCTGTTTGACAGAAACCTGGCTAAAAACTGCTGATTACATTATTTTAAATGAGTCTACACCCCAAGATTACTGTTATAAACATAAGCCACGTCCAAAATGTAAAGGGGGAGGTGTTGCTTCAATTTATAACAATGTTTTCAGGATTTCTCAGAGGGCAGGCTTCAAGTATAATTCGTTTTGAAGTAATGGTGCTTCATATAACATTGTCCAGAGAAACAAATGTTAATGATAAATCCCCTTTGATGTTTGTAGTGGCTACTGTATACAGGCCACCAGGGCACCATACAGACTTTATTAAAGAGTTTGCCGATTTTACATCCGAGTTAGTGCTAGCTGCAGATAAAGTTTTAATTGTTGGTGATTTTAACATCCATGTTGATAATGAAAAAGATGCATTGGGATCAGCATTTATAGACATTCTGAACTCTATTGGGGTTAGACAACACGTCTCAGGACCTACTCATTGTCAAAATCATACTCTAGATTTAATGCTGTAACATTGAATTGATGTCGATGGTGTTGAAATTATGCAGGCAAGTGATGATATCTCAGATCATTATTTAGTTTTGTGCAAACTTCATATAGCTAAAACTGTAAATTCTACTTCTTGTTACAAGTATGGGTAGAACCATCACTTCTACCACAAAATACTGCTTTGTAAGTAATCTTCCTGATGTATCCTAATTCCTTAGCATATCCAAAACCTCAGAACAACTTGATGATGTAACAGAAACTATGGACTCTCTCTTTTCTAGCATTTTAGATACGGTTGTTCCTTTACACTTACGGAAGATTAAGGAAAAAAGACTGACATTGTGGTATAATGAGCACACTCGCACCCTAAAGAAAGCAGCCTGGAAAATGGAGCGCAGCTGGAGGAAAACAAAACGTTTTCGTTTCTTTTAGAAGAAAACAAACATAACCTCAGGTATTTATTCAATACAGTGGCTAAATTAACGAAAAATAAAGCATCAACAAGTGTTTACATTTCCCAACATCACAGCAGTAATGACTTTATGAACTACTTTACTTCTAAAATTGATACTATTAGAGATAAAATTGTAACCATGCAGCCGTCAGCTACAGTATCACATCAGACAGTGCACTATAGATCCCCTGAGGAACAGTTCCACTCATTCTCTACTATAGGAGAGGAAGAAGTTGTATAAACTTGTTAAATCATCTAAATCAACAACATGTTTGTTAGACCCTAATCCATCTAAGCTCCTAAAAGAGGTGCTTCCAGAAGTCATATATCCTCTTCTGACTATTATTAATTTATCATTGTTATTAGGATATATCCCCAAAACCTTCAAACTGGCTGGTTGTTAAGCCTCTCATCAAAAAAACCACAATTTGACCCCAAAGAACTAGTTAATTATAGACCGATCTCGAATCTCCCTTTTCTGTCCAAGATACTAGAAAAGGTAGTATCCTCACAATTATATTCCTTCTTAGAGAAAAATGGTATCTGTGAGGATTTCCAGTCAGGATTTAGACCGTATCATAGTACTGAGACTGCTCTCCTTAGAGTTACAAATGACCTGCTCTTATCATCTGATCATGGTTGTATCTCTCTATTAGTTATTGGATTTTAGTGCTGCGTTTGACACTACTGACCACACCATTCTTTTGCATAGACTAGAACACTTTGTTGGCATTAATGGAAGTGCATTAGCATGGTTTAATCGTACTTATATGAAGAGGTATCATATCGATCACAAGTGCAGTATGGAGTACCTCAAGGCTCAGTACTAGGGCCGTTACTCTTCACGCTTTACATGTTACCCTTGGGAAATATCATCAGGAAACACTGTGTTAGCTTTCACTGTTATGCTGATGACACTCAGCTCTATATTTCTTCATGGCCCATCGAAACATACAAATTTGAAAAACTAATGGAATGCATAGTCGATATAAAAAACCTGCCCAAATTGAATAATGCTACCCATATGATTCCATAGATGACAAGTATGTTAATTATAGGACAGGCTGCTCTGTCAATTCTTCGTCATCAGTTAGGAACATATTTTGTGCTATTTGATAGCAACCTTTCCTTAGAAAGCCATGTTTCTAGAATTTGTAAAGCTGCATTTTTCCATCTCAAAAATATATCTAAATTACAGCCTATGCTCTCAATGTCAAATGCAGAAAAGTTAATCCATGCGTTTATGACCTCAAGGTTAGATTATTGTAATGCTCTATTGGGTGGTTGTTCTGCACGTTTAGTAAACAAACTCCAGCTAGTCCAAAATGCAGCAGCTAGAGTTCTTACTAGAACCAGGAATTATGACCATATTAGCCCGGTCCTGTCAACACTGCACTGGCTCCATATCACACATGGTATAGATTTTAAAATCTTGCTTATTACTTATAAAGCCCTGAATGGTTTATCACCTCATTATTTGAACGAGCTCTTGTTACATTGTAGTCCTCCAAGTCTGCTGCATTCTCAAAACTCTGGTAATTTGATATGAACTTGAACTTTGATACGAATTTGAACGTTAGCTGCTACAATAACATTTCAATGTAACGACTTACCCTCGTAATTATCGATGTAGCTGGCGATATACATCTTGAATCCCTTTTCCCATTTGCTGGAGGGAGTGGGGCATGACTTCTTGACGGTCCACATCATTAAAGGTCAGATGAGGTAGGTCTTGAAGACAGCGAGTGTAAAAGAGAGCCATGTTTGCCAGTTGTCAGTCTGTCTGTTGGTTAAGTGAGCTAGAATTACGCTGTCAGTGTAACAGGAAGTTTGTAACTTATACACTTTGTTGGCAAGTGTAAGGCTTTTCTCCAGTGTTCTATTCAGTGTGAATTCTCATGTGTGCCTGTTGAAGTAAAACTCTTAAACACTGAGGGGCAGGTGTCAAAGGTTGTATTGAGGTGTGAATATGTCGAAACTACGGCTTTTTCTCCAGGGAATCCAAGCTAAATTCCTATATTGATTGAAAATTTGTCCACTGTTGGCAGCTGAAGGACTCTTTTAAGTGTGAACTTTCATGTGGGCTTTAAGGTTTCCCAGGTTGAGCAAAACTCTTTCCACACTGTTGGCAGTTGTAGGCTTCTCTCCTGTATGAACTCTCATGTGCCTGTCAATACTTTCTTTACGAGTGAAACATTTTTGAAATTTTTTGTGGGTTTTTGGGTTTTCTGGTTTGTGAATTATCATTTGGACGCTGTTGTTTGTTTGATGAGCAAAAACTCTTTCCACACTCAGGGCAAGTGTAAGGCTTTTGTCCAGTGTGAACAGTCATGTGCCAGTTAAGGCTTCCTTTTTGAGAGAAAACTCTTTCCACACTGTTGGCAGGTGTAAGGCTTCTCCCCAGTGTGAATTCTCACGTGGACGTTAAAGCTTCCTTTATGAGTGAAACTTTTTCCACATTGTTGGCAGGTGAAGGGACCCTCTCCATTGTGTGTTGTCATGTGGGATTTAAGGTTTACACGTTGAGCAAAACTCTCACCACACTTCTGGCATGTGTAAAGGTTCTCTCCATTGTGGACTCTCATGTGAACTTTAAGGTTTACAAGTTGAGCAAAACTCTCACCACAACGAAGGCATGTGTAAGGCTTCTCTTCAATGTGGACTCTCATGTGGACCTTAAGGTTTACATGTTGAGCAAAACTCTCACCACACTGCTGACATGTGTAAGGGTTCTCTTCAGTGTGAATCCTCAAGTGTTTTTTCACCACTTAAGGCTTACTTTATGATGGAAACTTTGTCCACACTGTTGGCATGTGTAAGACTTTTTCTCTAGTGTGAATTCTTATATGCATGTCAAGATTCGCTTTACGAGTGAAACTCTTTCCACAATGTTGACAGGTGTAAGGGCTTCTCTCCAGTAGAAATTCTCATGTGGACGTTAAGGTTTCCATGATGAGCAAAACTCTTTCCACACTCAGGGCAAGTGTAAGGCTTTTGTCCAGTGTGAAGAGTCATGTGCCAGTTAAGGCTTCCTTTTTGAGTGAAACTCTTTCCACACTGTTGGCAGGTGTAAGGCTTCTCCCCAGTGTGAACTCTCATGTGGATGTTAAAGCTTCCTTTATGAGTGAAAATTTTTTCCACATTGTTGGCAGGTGAAGGGACTCTCTCTATTGTGTATTGTCATGTGGGCTTCAAGGTTTACACATTGAGCAAAACTCTCACCACACTGCTGGCATATGTAAGGCTTTTCTCCATTGTGGACTCTCATGTGGTCTTTAAGGCTGATTATATCATTGCAACTTTGTCCACACTGTTGGCAGGTAAAAGGGCTCTCCCCAGTGTGAAATCCTCATGTGGGCTTTAAGGTTAACATGTTGATGGAAACTTTTTCCACACTCAGGGCATGAGTAAGGCTTTCACTCCAGCGTGAATTCTCATGTGCGTGCTAAGACTTCCTTTTTGAGTGAAACTTTTTTCCACACTGTTGGCATGTGTACAACTTATCTCCAGTGTGAACTCTTATATGCACGTCAAGACTTACTTTACGAGTGAAACTTTTTTCCACAGTGTTTTGCAGGTGAAAGGATCCTCTCCAGTGTTGACTTTAAGGTTTCCTTGTTGATTGAAAAGTGAAATAACTTCTTTGAGCTTTTTTTCTTGTGGAAAGACTTTTCAGTCTGCGAACATCTAAAAGATTTTCTTCTAGTTGTGAAATCGTGAAGATTCCCATATTGATCTTTCTCTTCAGTTTCATTCAGTACTTCTTTCTCTTTCATTGGTGAAAAACCACAAATAAAAGTTATCCCCAGTTTAATGGCACAATACAACAGTCATCAAAACACTTAGGTTATGTAATACACAAAAACCAACAACATGTATGCTAGACCCTGTAGGAGAAGTGTCCAAACCCGCTCTGGAGGCCACTGTCCTACTTGCTCCAAAGTACCTGCTGGAAGTTCCCAACTCTAGCCCTTGAAACCCCCTTTCCTTCAGAGTTTAGCTCAAAACCTAATCAAACACACCTGTACATACAAATCAAGGTCTTCTGTATTATTTGAAAGCTAAAGACAGGTGAGTTTGATCAAGGTTTCAGAAAAGGGAACCCTGAGGGCCAGAGTTGAGAAACACTGCTCTTCATATAATATTAACTTAACTTTCTTTAGGTCTTTAAGCTGGCAGTTTAAAAAAGCACAGTTTGACCTAGGAGATATTGTTAATTATAAACTTTTCTCAATTGGCGATGCTAATAATTTAATCACTGATCAGTTAATTGAAAAAATATAATAATAATTTTAAAGAAACTAAAACAGTCAATATATATTGTCATAAAAATGAAATATTTATTTTCTGCACGAACCAGACATTTATATTAGATATTGTGCTGGGGGAAAACTAAACTGAATTACCAGTGTGTGTGAAATGTCTAGACCCCACATGAAGTTGAATGTTTCTTTTAAAAAATATATCAATAATTCATTCCTATGACTTTAATTTGTGGCCATGGCTCATGCTGCATTGATTTCTTCTCTCTTTAAAGTAAAACTATGCATCAAATTAGTACAACGTGGCCATGCCTTAACTTATTTATTTGTTCCCTCATTTTAGTTGTGTTATTAATATTGTTAAAATGTGGAAATTTGAGTGATCAAGCCGCAAAACAGAACTCAAACTGCATATGGCTTAATTTAAATTTGCACGAGAATGAACCTTAGTGGTGGTTCTTGTGAATCTCAAACATGCTGCGTAACACACAAGAATGAACCCTATTGGTTCTCGCACGTTTCCTGCAAATTCTATCCTTCAAATACAATGGTATTTTTCATAACATTGGGAAGACCGTGAAACTGGTTATCATCAGGCTGTCTGCACAAGACACCAACAGCACAGCTGCGTGCAGCAAAGGTTGTACAGGACTGTGTACTTCTTATACAGTAGTGTGTAAGCTGCTTATTCAAACCAATCAATGGTCTGTCCTTCACCGAGCGAGTTCCTTCAGTGTCCTGTCATTACACCGTCGCTATGTTGCCAAGCCATCTGCTTAGAGTCGCGAGCGCGCATCATTGATAATTATTCACATATTTTCCTCAGAACACAAGTTCTGCTTTTGTAATTATCAGCGTACGCACTGTCTAGTGTTTTGTGTACAGTGTGCACACATTGTTATGCCTATTGTAGTTTAAATAATTCCTGATATGCCCATGTTGTGCGTACGCAACTTATATACATCAGGTCCGAGAAGAAGAACCCCCCATCCAAGACCAACTTATGATGATACATTTTACACCTGCTTGACAGAAGAAAGTCACAACAGATGTTTTCTTCAGTTTGAGACTTTGTTTGAACTGCTTGTCACTCACAAACTTTCAGACAGTTTAATTAAAAATTGTTATACATGTAGGTGCCCACTAGCGGTTTTTATTTGCCTGTTATGTGATCTCAACATGTCTGTACACATGGGTCAACCTGCTCCGGTCAAATAAAACCACTTTAATTAGGACACTCATACAAAATATCATATTTCTGTAGAGCTGACATTTGAATAAGGATCAAATGAGGTGAGTTCAGCTTTGAGTATGGTTTCGTCAATGAAAATTATGACTAAATATCGTCCGTCAACGAACCTTCATCACGTGACGAAAACGAGACGAGATGCAACGTAAATGCTGGTCATGTGACGATGACTATAATTAAATGTATAATGCAATATTATTGTTGAATAAAAACAAGACTAAATGTGGTTTACAAAA
Source organism: Cyprinus carpio (assembly GCF_018340385.1). Taxonomy (NCBI): domain Eukaryota; kingdom Metazoa; phylum Chordata; class Actinopteri; order Cypriniformes; family Cyprinidae; genus Cyprinus; species Cyprinus carpio. Next base: position 203,500 of record NW_024872920.1, read on the forward strand.
TAAAAACTACGCTAAAATGTCTCTTCATTTTCGTTGACCAAAATGAGACGAAACGAAATGTTATAACGTTATTTCATCTCGTTTAGTCGTTATTATTATTTTGCAGTATTTCTGTTTTCCTGCGTCTGCACTTCAGGGGCTGCATCAGGTCGCTCGGCGCAGACGCGGGCGACATCACTTCCTCAAGCCACAGTCGCGCCATTATTTAGAAGATGACAACAAACAAAGTTCAGCAGGATTTGTACTTCCGCCTGGTTCCGCTGACTGTGAGCGCACCTTCCCAAACGGATGAGGCTTTTATACTTGTCATGTTTGCCGTTGTACTATTCTTTGAAAGGACAGGGGTCGATGCATTGCGAATCGTGAAATGATTCAGCATCGATTCTGAGATTTCCCAAATGCATCGCGATTCTTTCTTGAATCGATTTGGAGCATAGTTTTGAACATCAGATGGCACTCAATGCTTTAGAGACAACCGTACTCTGCTTATTTCCAAATCCTTACACACATTTGAACCTAAAATAATAATTCATAAAATTCGAAAAAAAGTTGAAGCAAATTACAAAGGTGTTCACAGTGGGCTGCGTTTACATTAATCTGGCGTCATAAAAGCATTCTAAGCTGAGGGGAAATTACATGATATACACTAGCGCTCTTTAGCCCTCTTCTTCATGAGCATTTGAGTGTGCAGATAAAAACTAGATTAGAGCGCCATCTGCTGTTAAAATCTAAGCTCAGAATCAGAATCGATGCATTCTGAAAATCTAAGAATCGATCCACGAATTGATTCTGCATCGATTTATCGTCCCAGCCCTAGTTTTCCGTCAAAAAGCACCTGATAGAGTTTAAACTTAACATTAAACTGTTTCTGTTTCACACAAATGTGCATGTTTGGCTAGAATCACCCTGAACTCGTGTGTGTTCATATTTTCCGCGCTCACCCAAGCGGACTTGCAGACACGTCGAGTATAAATCAGTCGTGACACAGAGAAAAGGACAGATGGCCGGCCAGCCCGGGTTCGTCTTTGGGAGAAAAATTAGCAGATTTTTTTACAATTTATTTTATTTTTATTTATTGTTTTTATTTAAATGTATGTGTGTGTACTTTTAACATGTTTGGTTGGTAATATAATAAGATAACCTTGTTTGAAATGGGTTTGGCTAAAAGATAATTTTGGTTTCGTCTGTACTTATAGGTACTTGTACTATATTGACTGGATTACATAGAAGTGCATTACATAAAAGAGACTAAAATAACATTTTCATTGACTAAAACTAGACTAAATATCATCAGTTTTCGTTGACTAAAACTAGACCAGACTAAAAAGAGTACAAACATGACTAAAACTAATAAAAACTAAAATGCCAGCTTCACACAAAGACTAGACTAAAACAGGCAGCAAAAACACAACACTAGAAACTAACCTGTTTGTTGCTCAGTATCTTTCATACTGAAGATTTCTTCACTTCTGGTGTCTTCCCTCTCCTCTTTAATAAAGCCTCTTTGCCTCTTTGTTTGATCCCCAGTCTCTTCTTGTTTCAGACTGAATGCTTCTTCAATCCTGAAGTCTTCAGTCTCCTCTTTAACAAACGTCATCTTTATATCAGTGTGTCACAAGGATCTCTCTGTGTTTGCACACTCTGTCATGATTAAGATGAACAACAGAAAGAAAGAAAAATGAACTGAATCTCCGGGTGTGTCTCAGTCAGCTCCCTAGTTCAGTAGTCAGCACACTAGTAAGGGAGTCAGAGTGAGAGGCACCTGATTAGACAAAAACACTCAAGACATTAATAAAATAACACAATTTATAATTCAAGATGGTTTATTTTTTTTTTTTTTTTAGTATATAATGATTTATTGACCACATGTATCAGACTGCCCTTTAATAAAATATTTTCTATTGGTTAAAGTTTTAATGAAACACGTTTGTGTCGAATTGAATCATTTGATCGTCTGCGAATCATTTGATTCAACTGACTCGGAGTTAAACAGCTCAGTTTCTCCATCTCTGAACTCATCTTTATAAATGAGACGCTACTCGTGTGTGGGAGCGCGCTTATTTACTCACAAAATGACGTTCATATAGTCTAGATAAGGCATTAATATGTTACAGTCAATAATAAACAATCGATTTTCCATCGCTTGTAAACCTTTGAGTTGATTGAAGGTTGTTTAAAGACGCTTTAAACACAGACCTTTCTTCAGTCGAATCACAACAACTGCAGGGCGCGGCCCATACTCATGACGTCACGTCACTGCGACAAAATAAGAGTCCTGTTCACACACTGCTGTCTAAAAATACATCTAGAACATGATATACAAATAATTAAAAAGTTGATAGAAATTCAGAGTTTAATGTATTTGTGGAAAAACATTTAAATGTATGTGACAAACTTAAAAACATTTTATACCAGATATAAATTAGATTAAAATACGAATGTGATTTAGAAATGTTCTAAAGTAATGAGTATATGAGGTTCATAAAGCAGAAGTCATTCTGTTCGTGTTTTTCCCATTTTATAAATGTGGAAAAGTTTATTCGAGTCTATAAATACCTGAAAATAGGTATAAAAATGTCTAAATTATGATTAATGAGATTTATTTCCATTATACCTTTATAATCTTTGAACAGTTATTTACATTATTTAGGTCACTTTTTCAATATCCAAGCCATAAACTGTTGATAAATGATAAGAATTATAGCCACAAGCCGTAGAAAAACACTTATGTTTCAGGGTTAAAGCTAAACTATGCTAACTGTGCGTTCACACCGCCGCCGTCGAGAGCGTCAAAACCCAGCAAAACACAGAACGTTCCCGTTAGTTTTTGGTTCCCGTTTGGTTATTTTTTTGAAAACCAAATACTAACGTTAGGAAAACGTTCTATTTAGGTTATATTTTTTGCAACCATAAAATAATGTTCCCAGAACGTTCCCTTATGGTTATTCTCAGGTTATTTTTAGAACCCTGTAAAACTATCTTTCCAATGAAAACGTCGCAGATGTTAATGTGTAATGACCTATACAGAGCTCTGAAATTCGTTTAATGCAGCGTTTATTAAAATATAGAAATTAGATCAATCAAAACGCGATTTAAATTATAATATTTAGAGAGGTTAGATCGTTGAGTGATATATTTAATCAAAAATTTGTGGGTTTGTTTAGTATGGTCTCGTACTCTATCGCATACGTTGTCAGTGTCGTGCGCTTGCTTAGACCTTTGTTGTAATAAACAGTAAAGTGTGTTCAACTGAATTCAATTTCCGTTTTGTCTGACGGGTATAAAACAAAAAAGGTTAGTAAACCCGCGGCAGCGGTCGCGGCAGCCCTCCTGTTAAGCCCTCCTCGTGTGAAGACCGAAGAGTGTAAAGACCATCGACTCCACCGTGCGACTCCACCGGGCAGGGATACTGGCAAGGAATATAAGTATTGTTTTGATTACTCCTTTTTCCTTCCTTTTTTACTTCTGTTTCAGTTTGTTTCTAATTCTTCTATTTCAGTTTTTATAACACAATGTATCCTAACAACTGCACACTCTGCCTATGTCTTTCCAGATCCCTACGATCACTACCACTCTTTGCAAACCAGCTCCCAGTCACTGCTAGCTAGTGGGTGAAAAAAAATCATACATCAGAAAGCAATAAATTAACAACCTGCACACTCTGCCTATGTTCTATGCGAGTTCCCCGCTAATGACCCACTGATCTATTGTTTCTCATTCAGTCCTGTTACTCCGACGTCGGCGTGGTCTGACAAGAAACGAATTGCCAAAAGAAGAGGCTGTAAACAATGCCAATTTGCATTACTTCTATTATTAGTCAGGTTTTGCGCTTGTGTTCAAAGCTGCACGAGCGCAAAAACACAAACTCCACAACAATCGGTGATTGGTTGGAACACCTGGACAGAGACATGGAGGCTGCCTCAGAAACCATGCTTAGGAGCTAGCACTGAGAATGTGACACCTTTTTTGGGCCCTCTCCATTTCATTTTTTGGTTTTTTTTCTCATTGCTTGCACACAAATTACACAAGTTTGGATTTTAATAGTTCTATTGAAATGTTTACCCTTATTATTGTTACTAGCTAATCTTGTTTGTGGTGTTTTAGATGTTATTGTTAATTTTGTTTATTTGAAAAATTCCGTTCTATTATTATTTATTTTATATAATTAAATTTAAATGTTATTCTATTTGCTCTATTTCATTGGAATTAGGGAGGTACTGGTTTCTGCCTCATCTGGTGTCAATTAATGTTTCTTGGATTGTCAGTGAAAATCCTTTACCAGTCTATTTGCAAGGTATCAAACAGTGTGTGTTCATTGCACTTCACTGAAGCTCTCATTCCTGTTAGCGACATACATGTTACCTACCCTCTTAAAATATATTTTGTACATGTTAAGAACGTCTATCAGGACGTAAAAAAGATAATTAACATACCCATGACACATTTAATAGAGGTAACTTTTTGGATGAAGTTAGTAATAAGGTGTGCTTTGCTCTAAAACCTTCCAACCAAATTTTCGAGGCCCCCAAAGGGTCTAGGGCCGTACTCCCCTAGTAATGCCAATTTGGAGATTTCAAACTTAATCCACCTAGACCTGGATCAAACCAAACACTCTATCTGCTGACTTCTCATTTTCCCACTCCCCACTCTGCTTGCTCATCTTTTGATCTCAACCGAATCTCAACTACTGTTTTTTACTCACTTAAAAATCAGTTGCAACCCCCCAGGACCACTAACTTTTTGGATGAATTAGATGTGCTGCTCTCAACCTTTCCACTAGATAAACCTCACTGCTGACTTCCACACTCTGCTGCCCTTTTGATCTCAACCGAGTGTCAACTACTGTACTCAGGCAACCAACTGGACCTTATTTACACGACACTGCACATCATGTCTGGTTACACTTGCACACCCCAGATCCTCCTCACTCTTAACCTCAACATGGTTCCTGACACGTCACTTACCCCTCCACATGTCATCTTTCGAAGTAACCTACGCTCACTCTCACCCTTCCGGCTATCTGCAATGGTTTCATCTTCACTTCCTTCCCCCAAAACTGTTAGCATCTTTTGATGCTAACAGTGCTACTGATACTTTCTGCTCCACTTTTACATCTTGTTTAGACACTGTTTCTTCCAGGCCTTCCAGGCCAGCCGCACCACCCCTTCAGCCCCTTGGTTATCTGATGTTCTACGCGAACATCGTTCTAAGCTCAGATCTGCTGAAAGGGTTTGGTGCAAATCCAAAAATCCTACTGACCTTAAAGCGTATCAGTCACTCCTCTCTTCCTTCTCTGCTAATGTCTCCACTGCTAAAAGGACATACTACCATAACAAAATTAACAATTCGTCTAACTCTCACATGCTTTTTAAAACATTTTCCTCACTCTTGACTGATGTTCTCATAATGTTGAGCGAAAACGTTCTCATAACAACGTTCTTGTAACGTCTTTATGGTGTTATTTTTACTTGACTGACCCAGATAGCATGTAGTAATCGGCCCGAGCTCGGCTGCCCTGCGGCGCCACCGGCTCAGACTCGGCATCAGTGAGTGTTATCTGGGCCGAGTGTGGCCCACAGCTCGCTGTCGTGCAAGTGTTTGTGATGAGGCTGTAAAGCACTGGCCCGATTTCTGTTCACCATAACTGGCCCAAGTCTGTTTGTAGAGTCCAGCTCCATTCAGTAGATAATAATTTATTACTTGTAGTTATTAATTAATATGTTTTTGTAGTTATCAAGAGAAGTGTCATCGCTGAAGGAAATGCAGACATTACTCAGACACCTGTGAACACTGAGCAGTGCTTGGAATCCAAGACAGTGGATATCATATTTATTATACTTTTCTGACTGAACTAGCAAGGAGCATTAGAGCCAATGAGAAAGTAAGTTCAAGTAAAATGTCTGCATTGACCGTTTCACCGTGTTATTTTCTGCAGTAACTGCAGGGAATAATAACTAAAGAGACCTGATCAACAGCAAGCTTTGGATCTACTGAATGTGTATCCTTCGAGCATTTTATTGCAGTGTTCAATGTTATATTTCTGGATAGCGATGACTGGTGAAAATCTATGTTTTGTCATTTACGTTTTACCAAATCTCTGACTTTTGTTTTTCTGCAGAACTCAAAAGAAGATACTTTGAAGAATGCTGTTAATCAAACCCAACAAGTTTGTCAGGTATGGACAGTATGAAGGGAACTAAATGATTTTCATTTTTTGGGTAAACCCTCTTTAATTAGCATGCTACACACTAAATATTAATCATGCTGGCCACAGCCACTTATTGTGCTGTCATTGCAGTTGGTGCTGTAAATAGTCTGTCAAATAACAGGTACATTGCTACAACATAAATTTAATGTAGTTCACAATGATGCATTACATTAGACTTTTACTAACAGACACTTCCATATTATTTGCTCTTTACAGGTGCAGAAATGAAAGCTCCCAAACATAGATGTCACCGGATTAAGAAGTAGAAAGACATGTTACACCACAACAACCATAAATCCTGAGCGATTTGAAAATGGGCAACAACCGAGGAAAAGTACTCAATGTTTCACTCAAAAATGATCCATGGTAATAGTTCTAAATGATTAGATAAATAAATAAAAGTAAAAAATGTTTTATAATTTTAAAACTTTGCCATTTACTAATGTGTTCAAAACACAAAGTTTTAGTGTCTCTTTACAATAAGGTATCATTAGTTAATTAATAAATGTTGAAATTAACATTAAATAACAATGAGCAATACATTTGTTACAATTTGCATTAGTCTTTGATACTGTTAAAAAACAACAACTGTTCTTTGTTAGTTCATGTTAGCTCTGATCCATTAAATAATGTCAACAGGCACAACTTTTGTTCTTAACAATGTATTAGTAAATGTTGAAATTAACTAGGTTAATATATTCACTACAGTTAACTAAGGTTAATGTTAAGTATTTGTAATGTTAGTTCATGTTGGGTAGGTAACTAATGTTAACAAATGAAACTTATTGTAAATTGTAAAGTGTCACCTGAAATAAATTACCTGTTAAATTTTAGTTTCCAAGTATAAATAAATGCAAGGGTAATTTCGCTAAATGTTATGTTTTATATATATACTTTCTGTATAAAAATGCAAGGGTAATTTCGCTGAGTAATTGCATAGTTTTGTAAATAAATTGTTGTGTAAATAAATTTTTCTCATGCCAACTTAATCTTAAACTTAAACTTAATTTTAAATGAAAGATTAGTGAACAGTAAAGTAATAATAATAATAATAATAAACTTTATTTTATAAAGCGCCTTTAAAGGCAACTTCTCAAAGCGCTGTACACAACAAACAATACAAAGCTCAAACAATAAAAGTAACATCAACAATCGAATGCTAATTTAAAAAAAAATAAGTCTTAAGTCTACCCTTTAAAAAAATGTCGTAGCCCTGTGTATCCCTAAGATCAGGAGGCAGAGAATTCCAAAGAACAGGAGCATATGAAGAAAAGGCCCTGTCACCCATAGATCGTAAGCGTGTTTGAGGAACAACCAACAAGTTGGATTGTGAAGAACGCAGTCTCCGAGTTGGGGTATAGGAAGTTAACAACTCAGATAAATAATAAGGGGCCAAGCTATGCAATGCTTTATATGTCAGCATCATAATTTTAAAATCTACTCTAAATCGGACTGGAAGCCAGTGTAAGGACTCCAAGACTGGAGTGATGTGATTGCATACCCTGGACCCAGTCAATATCCTAGCGGCCGAGTTTTGCACATATTGTAATTTGTTAAGTGTGGATTTAGAGACTCCGGCTAGAAGGGCATTACAGTAATCTATCCTAGAGATGACAAAGGAATTCATTAGCTTTTCAGCTACTGAGAAATTTAGCATAGGGCGTAATCTAGCTATATTTCTGAGCTGAAAAAAGGATGATTTAACTGTACTCTGGACAAAAGAATCAAATGAAAGCCTGGTATCAAAAATAACTCCAAGATTTCTCACTTTAGCTTGAGTAGCCAAAACAGAGCCATCAATAGTCAAGGATAAGGAACCAGCTTTTAAAATTTGATGACGGGGAACCAATAAGCATAACTTCAGTTTTACCACTATTCAGACACAAAAAATTTGTACTCATCCATTCCTTTATCTCAGAAACACAGCCGGACAGAAAATCAACATCAAGATGCTCACCAGACTTTGAGTGTATATAAATCTGTGTATCATCAGCATAAAAGTGATAATGGAGGCCAAGCGATCGCAACAACTGTCCAAGTGGTGCCAGATAAATATTAAAAAGCAGAGGGCCCAGGACTGAGCCCTGAGGAACCCCAGTAAAAACAGGGCTAATCTCAGACCTGAAACCGCCCATGGAAACGAACTGAGAACGGTCAGTAAAATAAGATTTAAACCACTTCAAAGCTGTCCCTGACACACCAAAGTCTTGTTCAAGGCGGGCGAGTAATAGACTATGATCCACAGTATTAAATGCTGCTCTTAAATCAAGAAGGATGAGAATGAAAATTGCCCCAGAGTCAGAAGCCATCAACAAATCATTGGTAACTCTGACCAAAGCCGTTTCAGTACTGTGGAATTTACGAAAACCTGACTGAAGAGGATCAAACAGGTTATTAATTGCAAGATGGTTACGTAGATGAAAAGCAACAACACGCTCAAGTATTTTTGCCATGAACGGAAGGTTGGAGATTAATGATTAATGATTAAAATCCTCCAGAGTAGCATTTTCTTTTTTTGGTACTGGGGTTACAGCAGTTAATCTGGGCCATGACCGGCGCACTGTGCACTTCAGTGTCGGGCCGATTCCGGCTCGGATGTGGCAGTGTGGGTTTTAAGATGATAGAATGGAATGTTTCTATAACGTTCACATAAACCAAGAAAAAACTTTCTTACATTAAAAAAATGCAAATTTCAAACATTTAACGAACATTCACTAATAACATTTTCTTTACGTTTTTAGGATGATAGAATGAAATGTTTCTATAACGGTCACATAAACCAAGAAAAAACGCTTCCTAATACATAAAAAAAAAAAATCTAATTTTATTTCAAACATTTACATTTTCTTCGTTTTTTAGGATGATAGAATGGAACGTTTCTATAATATTCACCAAGAAAAAACACATTTTCATAAAAAAAAAAATAAAATTTTCATTTAACGAATGATACTAATGGACATTTTCAAGATGATAGAATGGAACTGTCACATACATACACCAAGAAAAAAAGGCGGCCACGTTCTTGAAAAAAAAAAAAAAAAAACTGGACATTTTAAACATTTAAAGAACATTCAGGTAATTCAGGTAGTGAGCAGACCAATGCTGTACAAAGTGACTGGTGCACAGACTGGGTTCAGAGTTCAGTGTTGCATGGGGAAAAGTGGGGGAGGGAGCCAGCTTTCCTGACAGCCTGAGCTGTACAGATTTACTTGTGTATGCTGGTTGTGGCCTGGAGACTCTGCAGTCTCCTCCCTGATGTCAACAGACTGTAGAAGCTGAGAGACGGGTGTGTGGGGTCACCTGCGATGCAGAGGGCTTAACGGGTGAGACGGGTTCCATAAATGTCCTGGAAGGAGAGGAGGGAGACACCAATGATCTTCTCAGCTGCTCTCACTATGCGTTGAAGGGTCTTCCAGCAGGACGTGTTGCAGATGCCATACCACACAGTGATGCAGCTAGTCAGGATGCTCAGTTCAAATGCTGAGCATCTGAACTGAGGTTTGAATATGTTCAAACCTTGAACATATTCAGAAGTAAAATGCAAAACACATCAGAGCAGCAGTAATATTAATGCAAAACCATCCTGACAAATTCTTTTTTTTTTTTTTTTTTTTACTCTCAATACCTGAAGTATATTAGAGTATGCAAGATAACACTTTTACTCAAAGGATAGTTCAGCCAAAATTGAAAATTCTGTAATCATTTACTTACCCTTAAGTTGCTCCAAGTTTGGAATTTTTATTTTTGGGTGAACTATCCCTTTAGTGAAGTTTTTAAATATGACTAGTAGTTTTTTCTATGTGTTGTTTGTATTTACTAAAAGTAGTTTACTAAAGTATCTCAATATTCCTTGTACTAATTACATTGTCATAGCTTTAAACAATTTCTCTTTTTCTTCTTTCCCTAAATCAGACCAGACCCCTGTACTGCAGGATAAAGCTGAATGTGGCAGCACTGGACAGGTTTTTTTTAGTTTTCGGCTGAACAGGGAGGCCCTGACAGTGCTACTGGATCTTCAGAGAAGGGCCACAATCCAGACCCTGAAGTTTCTTTTCTGTCTGCTAGTGGTACATCATACAGGTGGTCTTCAGAGTGTTTGACATGTGCCTCATCCACAGCATTGTCCTCCGAGTCGCTGAGGAGGTGCTGGTCATTCACCAAGAGATTCACCTCCTGAAGAGCCCAGAACACATGGAGGCAGGGCTGGGCTCAACCTGATGTTGTTTTTCTGATGTTAAACCTAAGCTATGTTGTAAATAGGTGTAAAAAAAAGTATGTACAGTAATGTATAGAACCATTTGTTTAAGGCTACATCCACATGAAGCCAGAGCTTTCCCTATCTGATCTTTTTTTTCCACTAGTCTCAAGAAATGTCTGCGTCCACACGAAAATACAAAACCGACACAAAACAATGTAGTATACATGCCAAACCAGCATGTGGCGCTGTAATTCTGCCACATAGATACACTAAAAACTGAGACGAAGACTTGGGCTATGCATATAAACCTTGCGTGCAGTATACAAACGAACATGGAACAATACATTTATTAATCTGTGTTAATGTTAGTTAATAAAAAGACCATCATTTTCATGTTTTTGTTGCTATTACATGATGTAGCGGTGTCTGACTAGGGCCGAGATGTGGGCTGATGACGTCATCATTTGAGAAAATATACGGATTCACTGTCCACATGAAAACACAAAGGCGGCATTTTCAGATTTATCCACTCTGGAACCTGGTTTCAAAAAATATCGGTTTCACTCTCCCAAAACGCCGGATCCATGTGAACGAAATGCCTATACGATGCAAAATTATACAGCAAAATATGTCTCCATGTGGATTGGGCCTTAATGTGTAAACAAAAATTATTTACAGGACAAACAAATAAACATAGAAGAATGTTTTGTGAAAAAATAAGCTGCATTAAAAAAATTAACAATGTACATACACTTTTTTATTTACATGTGAATATGCAAAACAAAACTACAAAATGTACAGAAAGTACTCAGGCTTATTTACAAATAAATTACACTACAAATGTATACAACTTATTCATTTCATTTTTAACTTACATCACAAAAATAAACTACAGAAATTATGTTGTTTCATTGACAATGTGACATTTAAAAAAGATATTGAAAAATTGTAATGTATCCATTTTTTTAAATGCTTTCTCTTGCCTGATAGAGAATGGCTAATAAATAATATTTTTGTTAAGCATTCTCTCACGAAGAGAAAACAGTCTCTCTCTTTCCATTCTCCCTGCTCAGCCGTGCTCTTCTCTGTCTCTCTCTGGAGTTTGTTGTCCTGTCTGAGCAGCTCCAACAGCTTCCACTCGCTCCCTCACCTGTTCCAGGACACTCACTCGCTCACCTGTCCCAGGACACTTGCTCTCCTGTGCTCTCCTCTCCTCTGTCTCTCTCTGGAGTTTGATGTCCTCTCTGAACAGCTCCACCAGCTTCCACTCACTCCCTCACCTGTTCCAGGACACTCACTCCCTCACCTGTCCCAGGACACTTGCTCTCCTGTGCTCTCCTCTGTCTCTCTCTCCTGTGCTCTCCTCTCCTCTGTCTCTCTCTGGAGTTTGATGTCCTCTCTGAACAGCTCCACCAGCTTCCACTCAACTCCCTCATCTGTTCCAGGACACTCACTCCCTCACCTGTCCCAGGACACTTGCTCTCATGTGCTCTCCTCTCCTCTGTCTCTCTCTCCTGTGCTCTCCTCTCCTCTGTCTCTCTCTGGAGTTTGATGTCCTCTCTGAGCAGCTCCACCAGGTTCCACTCGTTCCCTCACCTGTCCCAGGACACTCACTCCCTCACCTGTCCCAGGACACTTGCTCTCCTGTGCTCTCCTCTGTCTCCTCTCTGTCTGCTCTCCTCTCCTCTGTCTCTCTCTCCTGTGCTCTCTCCTCCTCCTCTGTCTCTCTCTGGAGTTTGATGTCCTCTCTGAGCAGCTCCACCAGGTTCCACTCGTTCCCTCACCTGTCCCAGGACATTTGCTTTCCTGTGCTTTTCTCTCCTCTGTCTCTCTCTCCTGTGCTATTCTCTCCTCCGTCTCTCTCAGGAGTTTGATGTCCTCTCTGAGCAGCTCCACCAGCTTCCACTCACTCCCTCACCTGTCCCAGGACACTTGCTCTCCTGTGCTCTTCTCTCCTCTGTCTCTCTCTGGAGTTTGATGTCCTCTCTGAGCAGCTCCACCAGCTTCCACTCGCTCCCTCACCTGTCCCAGGACATTTGCTCTCCTGTGCTCTTCTCTCCTCCGTTTCTCTCTGGAGTTTGATGTCCTCTCTGAGCAGCTCCACCAGCTTCCACTCGCTCCCTCACCTGTCCCAGGACAATTACTCCCTCACCTGTCCCAGGATACTTGCTTTCCTGTGCTTTTCTTCCTCTGTCTCTCTCTCCTGTGCTATTCTCTCCTCTGTCTCTCTCAGGAGTTTGATGTCCTCTCTGAGCAGCTCCAGCAGCTTCCACTCGCTCCCTCACCTGTCCGAGAACACTTGCTCTCCTGTGCTCTTCACTCCTCCATCTTTCTCTGGAGTTTGATGTCCTCTCTGAGCAGCTCCACCAGCTTCCACTCGCTCCCTCACCTGTCCCAGGACAATTACTCCCTCACTTGTCCCAGGATACTTGCTTTCCTGTGCTTTTCTCTCCTGTTTTTCTCTCTCCTGTGCTATTCTCTCCTCCGTCTCTCTCAGGAGTTTGATGTCCTCTCTGAGCAGCTCCACCAGCTTCCACTCACTCCATCACCTGTCCCAGGAAACTTGCTCTCCTGTGCTCTTCTCTCCTCCGTCTCTCTCTGTAGTTTGATGTCTTCTCTGAGCAGCTCCACCAGCTTCCACTCACTCCCTCACCTGTCCCAGGACACTTGCTCTCCTGTGCTCTTCTCTCTTCTGTCTCTCTCTGGAGTTTGATGTCCTCTCTGAGCAGCTCCACCAGCTTCCACTCGCTCCCTCAACCTGTCCCAGGACAATTACTCCCTCACCTGTCCCAGGATACTTGCTTTCCTGTGCTTTTCTCTCCTCTGTCTCTCTCTCCTGTGCTATTCTCTCCTCTGTCTCTCTCAGGAGTTTGATGTCCTCTCTGAGCAGCTCCACCAGCTTCCACTCACTCCCTCACCTGTCCCAGGACAGTTGCTCTCCTGTGCTCTTCTCTCCTCCATCTCTCTCTGGAGTTTGATATCCTCCCTGAGCAGCTTCACCAGCTTCCACTCACTCCCTCACCTGTCCCAGGACACTTGCTCTCCTGTGCTCTTTTCTCCTCCGTCTCTCTCTGGAGTTTGATGTCCTCTCTGAGCAGCTCCACCAGCTTCCACTCGCTCCCTCACCTGTCCCAGGACACTTGCCCTCCTGTGCTCTTTTCTCCTCCGTCTCTCTCTGGAGTTTGATGTCCTCTCTGTGCAGCTCCACCAGCTTCCACTTGCTCCCTCACCTGTCCCAGGACATTTGCTCTCCTGTGCTCTTCTCTCCTCCGTCTCTCTCTGGAGTTTGATGTCCTCTCTGTGCAGCTCCACCAGCTTCCACTTGCTCCCTCACCTGTCCCAGGACACTTGCTCTCCTGTGCTCTTCTCTCCTCTATCTCTCTCTGGAGTTTGATGTCCTCTCTGAGCAGCTCCACCAGCTTCCACTCGCTCCCTCACTTGTCCCAGGACACTCGCTCCCGCACCTGTCCCAGGACACTTGCTCTCCTGTGCTCTTCTCTCCTCTGTCTCTCTCTGGAGTTTGATGTCCTCCCTGAGCAGCTTCCCCAGCTTCCACTCTCTCTCTCACCTGTTCCAGTACACTTGGTCTCCTGTGCCCTTCTCTCCTCTGATAGATTAGTTTAGATGTTCCCCATTTAGTTAATTTTGTTAGTGTGTCCCTCAGTTCTCTTTAAATAGTGTTCTCAGTTCTTAGTTCTCGGTCCGCTGTCTTATGTCATTGCATGTCAGTTATCTGTTTGTAGCTCTTTGTGCATTTAATGAAATATTCTACTACCACATTCTTCTGTATCACCTGATTCCTTCTCCAAGTGTAGTGTTGCAGAAGTGTGACAGAATACCGGACAGTGATGAAAGAGGGTTGGGAGATGTTTGGAGATTGCGGCAGAGTGGTCGGACATTGGAGGGGTATGTGGAGGAATTCCTCAAGCTTTCCAAACGGGTGAGCTGGCATGACTCTGCTCTTGGTGCCTGCTTTCTGTTGGGGCTGGATGATGAGACTATCCGCTGCGATCTCCCAGCGTGTTATTTTTCCCTGATCGAGCTGATTGATCTTGTCCTTGATTTAATCTTTTGGTGTCTGCTTTCTTTTGTGGGTGTTTTGAGGCAAATTCTCCTGATAAGACTGAAAAGAACATCAAACGAATCTGTAAAGGGTCTACTTTTATTTGTATACACATATGATAACAACAAAACTTTGTGCTATTATTAAATAAAGAAAACAAACAGAGAGCGCTGTCTGCAGCCTTGGTCTGCGGTGATCTTTATTTAGAAACGCGTCATTAAAATGAACTGTAACTCAGTGAATACTCAACACATAGACATGAGAGATATATCTATAGAAAGCTTGACACGTCTACTTTTAAACTAAGCAAGTGCTACCAAAAACTAAATATTCTGTGATAAATCCACATAAAAACAACGCGATGTCCGTCCTTTAATAATCTCCAGATGTCAATATGCCAGACAAGGGTCGGCTGGACTGCTGACGAGTTTATTATGATTTAAAAATAAATATTCCTTGCAAACACCAATGGTGACTTTTACTTTGACAACAATATACTCTAACGCATAGCACTTCCGGGTTACTTCTTCCAGTTTCTCAGGTCACGTCTGCAGTCCGTCTCTCTCTCTCAACTGCTCCCGTTTCTCCTGGCGTTTTATACTCTCTCCACGCCAATTACTGCAACAAGAAACAGGTGTTGATCGTTTCCGTCCAACCCACTCACTCACTGCTCGTCTCCTGACTCACTCTCCCGCTGCAGACTTCGCTAAACCACGCCCCCCCGCCACAGTCCGTCTTTCACGTCTCCCTTCATAATATCTAATGCGCCCACGCGCCAAGCGCGCCATGGTTATTATAATCGTCCATGTGAAGCTTGCGGTGGGTAAATGCTCTTATCATTGCAAACTAAACAGCGAGAGTGTACTTCAGGTTTTTTAATTGTTACTGTTCGCTTCCCGATGAGAGGAATAAGACATTGGATTCACCTCAATAAGACCGCTGAGAGGATTAAGATTTGGATTACCTCAGAAAGAAGAACAAAGCGGCTTGACCCAGCAAAGATAAAGATGAGTAAGGCCTTTTTTATTATTAATCTACTTGTATTAGATTTCCTGACTAAATGTATAATCAGGTGAAACATTATGAAGTTTCATTTACATCATCTCAATGTTTCACGATGCCAGGATGTTTTTATTATTATTTTTTTTATGTTCTATAACATAGACAGCATAGTTATAATGTTGCTAGCTTAATGTCAGTAAGAATGATTAGAAAAATCTTTACTCTGATAGGCTATACTCTCTTCACGAATATAGCCATATATGTTTATAACTATATACAGGTCCTTCTCAAAAAATTAGCATATTGTGATAAAAGTTCATTATTTTCCATAATGTAATGATAAAAATTAAACTTTCATATATTTTAGATTCATTGCACACCAACTGAAATATTTCAGATCTTTTATTGTTTTAATACTGATGATTTTGGCATTCAGCTCATGAAAACCCAAAATTCCTATCTCAAAAAATTTGCATATTTCATCCGACCAATAAAAGAAAAGTGTTTTTAATACAAAAAAAGTCAACCTTCAAATAATTATGTTCAGTTATGCACTCAATACTTGGTGCAGAAATGACTGCTTGAATGCGACGTGGCATGGAGGCAATCAGCCTGTGGCACTGCTGAGGTGTTATGGAGGCCCAGGATGCTTCTATAGCGGCCTTAAGCTCATCCAGAGTGTTGGGTCTTGTGTCTCTCAACTTTCTCTTCACAATATCCCACAGATTCTCTATGGGGGTTCAGGTCAGGAGAGTTGGCAGGCCAATTGAGCACAGTAATACCATGGTCAGTAAACCATTTACCAGTGGTTTTGGCACTGTGAGCAGGTGCCAGGTCGTGCTGAAAAACAAAATCTTCATCTCCATAAAGCTTTTCAGCAGATGGAAGCATGAAGTGCTCCAAAAATCTCCTGATAGCTAGCTGCATTGACCCTGCCCCTTGATAAAACACAGTGGACCAACACCAGCAGCTGACATGGCACCCCAGACCATCACTGACTGTGGGTACTTGACACTGGACTTCAGGCATTTTGGCATTTCCTTCTCCCCAGTCTTCCTCCAGACTCTGGCACCTTGATTTCCGAATGACATGCAAAATTTGCTTTCATCCGAAAAAAGTACTTTGGACCACTGAGCAACAGTCCAGTGCTGCTTCTCTGTAGCCCATTTCCTGCACACGCCTGTGCACGGTGGCTCTGGATGTTTCTACTCCAGACTCTGCTTCCGCAGGTCCCCCAAGGTCTGGAATCGGTCCTTCTCCAAAATCTTCCTCAGGGTCCGGTCACCTCTTCTCGTTGTGCAGCGTTTTTTTTGCCACACTTTTTCCTTCCCACAGACTTCCCACTGAGGTGCCTTGATACAGCACTCTGGGAACAGCCTATTCGTTCAGAAATTTCTTTCTGTGTCTTACCCTCTCGCTTGAGGGTGTCAATGATGTCCTTCTGGAGAGCAGTCAGGTCGGCAGTCTTACCCATGATTGCAGTTTTGAGTAATGAACCAGGCTGGGAGTTTTTAAAAGCCTCAGGAATCTTTTGCAGGTGTTTAGAGTTAATTAGTTGATTCAGATGATTACGTTAATAGCTCGTTTAGAGAACCTTTTCATGATATGCTAATTTTTTGAGATAGGAATTTTGGGTTTTCATGCGCTGTATGCCAAAATCATCAGTACTAAAACAATAAAAGACCTGAAATATTTCAGTTGGTGTGCAATGAATCTAAAATATATGAAAGTTTAATTTTTATCATTACATTATGGAAAATAATGAACTTTTTCACAATATGCTAATTTTTTGAGAAGGACCTGTATGTGTTTTATGACCTTATTTCAGTGACTTTAAAATTGTAGTTTTTTACTAACCATGCATACAAGTTGTTTTTCTCATAAACACAATCATGTACATACATGCTATTTACATATTATTGTAGCCCAGTTTGTACTGATTACAGTGTTATTAGACTTTAGCCATGTATCTTTTTATAAGCAACTGAAAAAAGCACAGAAGTCAGGGGATGTCAAAACTTCCAGGCCCCCAAAACCTCCTAGATCTCCGAGGGTTAAATGGTTCCGAATTTGAAGTGGAAGTAAAGGGGAGTCTCAAGTCTCCTCATCGGGCCCTCTCAGGAGCATGCTGTCTCTCCCCAGCTCAACCCACGCCAGGAACCCCCACATACCTCACCAATGGCTCCGCCCACTTGCCGAAACCAGGGAGTCCCCGAATTATCCAAAGCTCCTCCGTGGTTCTCAGTCCAGGAGCGCCGGCTGCTCGGAAGTCAAGACGGCCGGCCTCCAAACGGAGAAGCGCGCCGGCTGCAACCGATGTCCTGTCAGCCCTCCGCGGCTCACCCAAGCCTGCACCCGTCCACAGATAACTCCTGTTCACCGGCCATTGATATGGCACGCCAAATTAACATTAATGTGGCAAGCCTGCCAGCCCCAAAGTGCCCCTTCAGTGCCAACCCCTCGAAAGTGCTGTGCTGTGCCTGCTCCTCAAGAGCCCTGTCTGGTGCCAGCACCCCATAAGCGCATCCCTGTTCCTGAGTTAAGCCCACGGTGGGCTCCCGATCCCCAGCTCAGCCCAGGAGGGGCTCCCAATCCCCAGCTCAGCCCAGGAGGGGCTCCCGATCCCCAGCTCAGCCCAGGATGGGCTCCTGAACCCCTGTTAAGCCCAGGGACGGCCCCTGAGTCCACTCCAGAACTCAGCCAGGAGAGCATTGGGCGGGGGCTGTGGCCTCGGAGGCTGCCCCGCCATGGCCTCCTGTGTCTCCAGCGCCGCCATGGCCTCCCGAGTCTCCTGATCCACCATGACCTTCCAAGTTGCCTGATCCGCCATGGTGCCTCGAATCGATACCGCTCTGCAGGCCCACTGTCCTTTGTGTGTCCTGGGGTTCTTCCAGAGCGCCCAACCCCCCTCCCCGTTTGATGTTATGTGGCGTGAGGTCACGCCTTTTTGAGGGGGGCGTAATGTCAGTGTGGTGAGACTTGAGATTCCTTGTTTTACCCAAGTCTTAGTTTCTGTTTTCCTTATTTGGTTATGTTTCCTGTTCCTGTATTCAGTTCCATTAGTTCCAGGTGTTCCCCGTTTAGTTAATTTTGTTCCAGCCGTGTCCCATCAGTGTCTGTCTTTAAATTGTGTTCTCAGTTCTTAGTTCACGGTCTGCTGTCATATGTTATTGAATGTCAGTTATCTGTTTGTATCTCCGTGTGCATTTAATTAAATATTCTACTATCACATTCTCCTGTATTTCCTGGTTCCTTCTCCAAGTGAAGTGTGACAATATACAGGGTCTTCAAGCTTTAAAATAGTTCACTCTGTTCTTTCACTGCAACCCTTACAC